>NW_028277156.1:0-198050 GCF_054855325.1 Carica papaya
AATTTGTGATGGGAAGAAAAGTCCCTTGGATGGAGTTGCCTTGAGATATTTGAGTACATGAAGTGCAGCATTCTAGTGAGAAGTGCACGGAACATTAACATATTGACTTAACTATTGAACTTCATAAGTTATATCTGGTCTAGTAATATTGAGATAAACGAGACGTCCAATTAACCTTCGAAATCTATTTAGTTTTGGAAAAGGATCACCATCATCTGCCTGCAAAACTTGACTCTTCCCTAAAGGAGTCTTAGCTGGTTTTATGCCAAGTAAACTAACATCATGAAGAATATCAAGTACATACTTTTGTTGATTCAAATACAATCCCTCATAAGACCTGGCTATTTCAATGCCCAAGAAATACCTTACTTGCCCAAGATCTTTGATAGTAAATTGATTATCCAAGAATTGCTTGATGTGTGTAATATCAAGTTCATCATTGCCCATGAGAAACACATCATCTACATACACAATCAAAGCCACAAATTTGCTTCCTGCACCTTTAGTAAATAAACAATGATCATGTTCAGATTGAGTAAAACCACATTGCTACAATTGATCACAAAATCTTTAGTAGTAAACTGATTATCCAAGAATTGCTTGATGTGTGTAATACTAAGTTCATTATTGCCCGTGAGAAACACATCATCTACATACACAATCAAAACCACAAATTTGCTTTCTGCACCTTTAGTAAATAAGCAATGATCATGTTCAGATTGAGTAAAACCACAATGCTGCAATTGATCACAAAATTCTTGGTTCCATTCTCTTGAGGCTTGCTTTACGTCATACAGAGATTTAATCAATTTGCAAACCTGTCCCTTTTTGGCCTTGGTATATCCCTCTGTAAGTTGAATATAGACTTCTTCTTTTAAAGTTCCATGAAGGAACACATTATTGATGGTTAGCTGGAACATGGACCAACTATTAGCACTTGCCAAAGCTAGAAATAAACGTATTGTAACTACTTTGGCACTGGTGGAAAGGAATCATAGTAATCAATGCTTTCAATCTAGTTATACCCTTTGGCAACCCATCTGGCTTTGAAACGTTCAACATTGCCATCAGGCAAGTACTTCACCTTATACACCCACTTGCACCCTATGGCATGTTTTCCTGCTGGCAAATCTGTTATAACCCAAGTTTTGTTGTGTTCAAGTGCAACCATTTCAGTCTCTATTGCCTCTACCCATTTTGAATTAGTACACGTCTGACTATAAGAACTAGGTTCTGTAATCATGGAAACATTAGCTAAAAAAGATATGTAACGATTATTGAAATAATGTGATGTAGAGTATGGGAAAGTATTTATAGGGTATGGTGAACTTACCGGCACACTGGAAATTGAAGTGACCGCAGATGATGGACAAGATGATTGAACTACTGTAGAAACGAAATCTTGCAGCTAAGTAGGCTTCTATTTAGTTCTAATGCTTCTTTTTATCTGCTGATCTAGGGTAGGTAAAGGTTCCATAACATTAACAAAAGAATGATCATTAGCAATATCAAGATCATTGTGTGTAGTAGACGAATCAAGTAGAGTGTTTCTGGAATCTGGTAAAAGAGTATGAAATTCTTGATCATCAAAAGGTGAAACAATAGGTAATGGCATAATAGCTAACAATGGTTGATATGGATATGCATTCTCATAAAAAACAATGTCCCTAAAAACAAGGATCTTATGTGATTGGAGGTCACACACTTTATATACTTTCTGGCCAACATTAAACCCCAGAAAGATGCATATTATGACTCTATGATCCAATTTGTCTTTATGTGGTATGGTGTTTGTCACATAGCAAAGGCAGCCAAAGCATCTAAAATTGTCATAAGAAGAAGAATGACCATAAAAGATTTCAAAGGTTGTTTTCCAATCTAAAAGGGCACTAGGTAATCTGTTTATGATATATGTGGCAAACAAAATGGCCTCTCCCCAAAAATGTCTAAGTAAATGAGATTGGAATAATAAGGTTCTGGCTATTTGGAGAATATGTTATGTTTCCTTTCTACTACCTCATTCTATTGGGGAGTATAAGGAGTTGATCTCTGATGGAGGATTCCTTAATAAGAGAAAAGGCTTTGACACTCTTGATTAGTGAATTTCAATCCATCGTCTAATCTAATTGTTTGAATGGTGGTTGAAAATTGAGTTTCAATGAATTCTTTAAAGTGTGAGTGGTCTGAGTCTTGTGAGCAAGTAAAAAAGTCCAGGTGAATCTACTGGTATGAAACTTAATCAAATCAGGCTGTGAGCTACTTGAATCTAGAATATACAGCCTTCCAATCACCTTGCCAACAGCTAGAATCTCTTCAGTTTGTAAGTCCTGTAAAAGGCAAAAGTTAGAATAGAAAAAAATTTGATAAAGGAAGTTTTAGAAAGCTTATTTACTGATAAAAAGTTATATTGAAAGTTTAGAATATGCAAAGTGGAGGTGAGGACTCTTTTTGTAATGGAAACATCTCCTATGTGATGAACCATTCTGATTGATCCATCAAGTAGGTAAACAGGAGTAATAGATTGAACGTTGTTTGGTGTTTGTAGGAGAGAAAAATCGTTACACATATGATTTGAGGTTCCTGAATCCACAATCCAGCTACCAGAGTCTAATACACTGAGTATACTAAAAGCAAAATGAAGCGTAGACATACCTGCAAAGTCGTTAAAATATGCCATATTCACTACAGTTGGGTCTGCTACCCCTTTCCTTTAGCTAACTTACTTAGTTCTTGCTGGATCATGTCATGAATTCTATTGTTCAAGTCCCCTGGCAGTGGATTCTCTTTCTTTGGCTCAGCTTCAACTTCTGAGTCCACCATATTTGAAACATGTTTCTGGCCTTGTTTGTTTCTCCCCTTCATAAGATCTTTATACCAATCTGGTATTCCATATATTTTGAAATAGGTATATCTGGTATGTCTAGTGAAATTAAAATGTGTGCAGCGAAGATTGGACTTATCAATTCTCTTCTGTCCACCTTTGTCCTTTCCTGTATTTCATGCATTTGTTCTAAACCTTCTATTTCCTTGGCCCACTGCAAGCATTGCCATGTTTTCTGTACCTTCAGAGTAAACGGTCTGCACCTTCCTTTGTTTCTCTACCCTCAGCATCATCGACTATGCCTTATTAACTGCAGGCAATGGTTCTAGCACCAAAATCTGCTTTCTAACATGATCATAAGCATCGTTAAGACCCATTAAAAATCGCACTAGTTTATGGGGATGAATCATACTCAATCATTTATTTTACTGCTCCACACTGGCACCGAGGTGGTGGCCTCAAACACTACAGTTCATCCTACAGCCTCTTGAACTTAGTGTAGTACTGTACTACAGTTTGATTTCCTTGAGAGATAGATGTTATCTCTCTCTGCAAATGGTACAACAATGAACCATCGCGTTCCCCAAACCTCTCTTTAATTTCCTGCGACCGTTCCCTAGCAGTGTCAACGTATAAAAAAGCATCAACAATATCTTCAGCAATAGCACTCAATATTCAAGATTGAACCATAAAGTCCACCCTATTCCATCTTTCTATCTCTCCAGAATCCGCTTCTGGCCTTACACACTTCCCATCTATAAATCTTAGTTTGTTCTTAACTCCTAAAGCTATCTTTTTGGATTTACTCCATGCCAGAAAATTGTTCCTGCTGCTTGATCTGCTTCCTTGGTTGCTTCCTTGATTACTTGCTCCATTACTTCCTTCAACAACTTCAATAGTTCTGGTATTCTCTCCCATTCTTTTCTAAAAAAAATTAATTGGATCGCTTGTGCTCTGATACCATGAACACAATGAGCCAAGAAAATTTGAGAGAGTTCCTCAGAATGTACTGTATTTCTCTCTATTTTAAATATACAAGATTAGCTGTTATTTATACACGGTAAAGAAAATTCCATAGTAAAAAATGTGCTAAAAAAAATATTAAAACAATTTAACAAACAACCAGCTGCAAAACAGAAAATGAAGAACTGTAACGGAAAAGAAATAAAAGAATTGCAAGCTGAAAAATGAGAGCAGTACTATCTACAATATACATTTTCACTTAGTGGCCCCCCACTTACACTTGCATGTGCACGAAATAAAATCATTACATGCCATATACATATTTCTGTTCAGCCATTACAGTCCCATTGCCAATAAATTCCAACACCTATCCCTTGATCACCCTTGGCCGCTCGACGTGTCCCAGCCTTTTACTCTATTATTCTTTTTTATATTTTCTGACCTCAGTCTCTGCATTCCCATCAGCTCACTTCTTCTCTCAGATCCCCCTCTCCCCTACTCACTCCTTACTCACCCCTGCTGTGTCTATTTCCAGAACAATAAACCACCACTCCCTACATCCTCATCCAAACTTTACATCATCCTCCCAAATCCTCTTAACATATTGTCACCTAGTCTCCAAATCTGATCTCATGACCTTACTCCCATCCCACATTTCTACACTTCCTGACGTCGTTCAACATAGTTTTCAACTACCCAAAACTACTTTCTCCAACAAAAATCCTTCTGCATTATATTATGAACCCACCCCACCCAGTCCCTTTTCTTCCACTCGGTTTGACTGACCTGTTAGCTCCCTTAAATAGTCACTAAGCTTCATATCGACACTGAACCAGTAAGCAGTAAATTTTGGTCGGTGTACATGTCTATAACGCTCCAGATCACCAAACATTTCTACGTCTCTCAAGGGCTTCATGCCATTCATTTTCCTATCCAATACTCTCATCATTTTGGATTACAAACTACATAAATCAACATAATTCGAACTGACAGCATCAAATTTTGCAGACATCATACTTCATGAATCTATAATTTAACCATAATATCACAATGCGGGAATCTAAACGCAACCATTTCATATTCGGGTTCCAAGATCGAATTGATCTTATAATTCAGCTCCCAATCATCATTTCGTATGAATCTCAAATTCGAGGTTTGAAGTTCAAATTTATCTTACCTCCTGCTTCTGGATGCGTGTTCGCTAGCAGTGGCGATCCTCCTTCGAATCTCCCCCTCGGCGATGCTGTAGCCCGCCGCAGATTCCTTCTCTCCAAGCCTTCGCACTTGTTCTGTTCACTCCTCTCTCGTCGACCTCACCGCTTCCAGAACTTTCCTCCCTCTACTTCCTTTCAGCCGCTCCATTCTCTCTCCCCCCAGTTTGAATTCAGCAGATGCAAAGTATTTATAATTGGGTGGAATGGATTTTGTACCGTTAGATCTGGTGATTTTGAAATTTTCTTTGCTAAGTCCCTAAGCCCTTTTAAATTTGCAGAAGGCCCCTGAATTAACTAAAACTTCTTACAAAACACCCGAAAGTTAAACGTTCATTTATACTGGATGTTACAACAGCTTTAGTAAGTGTTATTGATTACTAACTAAATTTAAATTTTTTAAGATTGTCATAGCTAAATTATTGTTGCCTTAATAATTAAATTATTTTTTTAAAAAAACGTCTTACTGTTAAAAATTAATATTTAAATTTAAAATTTGTTACTGTCTAAAATAATATGTTATTGTTTATAATCTTTTTTGGTACAATGTAATATATGATTTAATTTTACATTAATCAAGACTCGAAACTTTAATTTCTAATTTAATTACAAATATGTATAACTACTAGTTGAAAGTCTATTGGTTAAGCATAATTATATTAATTATAATTAATATTATAAACTTGGCTTTATATAGAGATCAAATAATGGGGTATTAATAAATGCATTAGCTTAAAAAAATTAATTTTACTACACAAAAATTAAGTAGATATGTTTTTACTCTAAACCCCCAAACCCCCCCCTCCTCCCCCTCCAAAAAAAAATAGTGCAACAATAATGTACTTTGAATATATATATTTGTGAGAGAATAAAGTGAAAATATTTAGGACAAATTATTAAAATCAGTTTCTGATTTTTTTTTTTTATTTCAAACATCAAAATTTTATTATTTTTAACTGAAAAAGTTAAAATAGATACACCGTATTTAAATATTTTAAAAATAAATTAAAGAAAACAACTTTAAACTAGTTAATTAAATTAATATATTATAGATTAATAATAATAAACCTATTTTTATTGTTATTAATTTATAATTTAATTAATTAATTAATTAAACTTATTTTTTCAAATATAAAAATTTGATCTAATCATTGTATTTTTTTTTATTAAAAAATAAAAATAAATTAAACATTTAGAAAAAATAATAAAGGTTGAAAATTAAGTTATAACAAAAAAAATATATTATATATTAAATTATAATAAATTTCAAATCTGGAGAATAATTTAATAATTTATTTTAAATTAAATATAATGAATATGTTAAAATTTTTAATTAAAAGTTCAATTGCTGCATGTTGTCTAATTAATTTCTTACTTCAAAATTTATTATTGATTATGTAAATTTTTATTTAACCTATTTTCATATTAAACCAATTTTAGAAGCTAGTTTAACAAGAAAAATATACTATAACAATAACTTATAATATATTAACAAAGTGGAGAATTATTGTAACAGCCCCGGAAATTGTTAAAATGAAATGAGTATTTAAACACATAAAATGCGGAAGCGAGATCAAAATTTCAGTTAACATCCCTTACACGAAAATCAAAAACGTACTTAAAATATAAAAGATTAAACTAACTAAAAGAGAAACTCGAAAATAAAACTATGAGTATGACTACAGAATCTCTAGGCATCCCCTTCGTCGTCCTCCTGCGGAACGGGCTCGGGAACCATGTCTTCCTGATCTGAAATTGTTAAATAAGGAGTGAGCTACACTAGCCCAGTAAGAACATCACGATATCTCACCGTCACGGAGGTAAAGGTGGGTAGAAAAACACAAAAGACCAATGGAGCATGATTTACAACAAATCCTTTTATTCATGATAAAACCTTTACCATCCACTTACCTCGGTGGAATTCATGAAACAATATAAGAAAACAATAACATTATCAAAATCATGGATTAATATAAGCTGTAAAACATAGCACTTATCACGCATTTTGTAATTCAATCATTATATCACATATCCTTTTCTCATTTACCAGCCTACTAGTATCCATGGAGGTCCCTAGGGGTCCGCTACCCGTTAACCTTTAACATTCATAATCAGTTTCCAGGGCCGTCCCCCATACCCCGTCCGGTATGGGCGCCAAAACCATAAACCTCAATACCCCGTCCGGTATGAGGGTGAAACGGGCCGTCCCCATACCCCGTCCGGTATGGGCGCCAAAACCATAAGATCTCCATACCCCGTCCGGCATGTGAGACCACAATCCCGGTAGGGTTCCCTACGGACCCGATCCGTCCACCATCTCCCAGGATATCTAGTCAGGCTGACCCCATCATACAATTATCAGTCTACACAATCTTTCATTTTCCTTTTCCTCAATAAGCATCATCAATTCACATTTAAACAAGCAAATCGTAATTCATGCCAAACAGACAACATACAGTATCAGTTCTTCAGTCATTCAACCCATAATTAATAAAACAGTAATATATGCACTTGAAACTATAAAATGAACACATCAAACCTCATAATGCATTTAAAGCTGTAAAACAGGCCAAATAACAGTAAATCATCAATCACACTAGACTCGGGCTCCATTAGCAACCTTAAGCAATTTCACACATGCGTTAATTCAAGAAATACCGTTTTATCATTTTGAACTTTAATACCGTGATAGGAAATAGGGTGAGGGGTCCTTACTTATTTTCGGGATCCGAATACGATTCACAGTGCGCCTACAGGCCGTCCCTAATTTTTCCTGAATTTTTTTTCGGGGAACTGAAACACACTAACGGTACCTGCACGTGTTCCAAAAAATCTCAAATTAGGCTCAGGGCCCCTTTTTAGCCAATATCGCAACTCCGGCACGGCGGCTCCGCCGTGCTCCGGCGACGGCGCCGCCGCAAGCGGCGGCGATTCGCCTCGGGTTGGCTGTTTTCGGCCGTTTCCGGCCGAATTCGGCCACACTCGCATCGGTCCCTGCGAGAAAACAACCCTAGGGCCCTCGGGGGGCCAAAAAATCACGGAGAAGCGGAGCTTACCGGCGGCGGCGCTCTCGGGTGCGGCGGCTCTCCGGCGAGGTTCGTGGTTTGGTGATTCGGCTCCGGTCAACCTGTAGAGAAAAGAATGGTGATCACGGTGATATAAAAATTGCATCAAACGGAGGCCGGGAAGGGCCTCGTCGGAGGCAAAAACCGAGAGGGGGCGCGGCGGCGCCGCTGGTCTTCGGCCGCGTATTCCGGCCGTTTGGCCGGGATTTTGGCTTCGATTTGGCCACAGGAGGAATCAGCGTGGAAAAACGAGTCGGGGGTATGAAATTTACCTCGATCGGCGGTCGGAAATTTCCCCGGTGCGGCGGCGGGTGGCGGCGGTCGGCCTCTGGTTCGTCTTCTCCGGCGAGCGGCAGGCGGCTAGGGTTTGTGGTCTGGTGTGGGGGTTCTATTTATAACCCCTTGCCTTTTGATCTCAGCCGTCCATTTTGTTTTAATCTGGGCCGTTCGTTTTTGATTGAATCTGGGCCGTCCGTGCGATTGTATTTGGGCAGTCCGATCGCGCGATTGATCTGGGCCGTCCGATCGCGCCCACGCGGATCGCCAACGTGGCCCGTTCCGGAGCGACGTGGTTTTGCCACGTGGCAGGCCCCGGTTGGGCGGGACTGCTGACGTGGCTGCCGACGTGGCTTTTTTTTTTTTTTTTTTTTTTTCCTTCTCGGTCCGGGCACTACAACTATATATTATTAGTAATATTTGAGCTAATAAATTTTAAGGAGAGTGCAATGATCTTAATCAAAATCTCACTGTATTGATAGTAATTAATTATGATATATTTAATAAAAACTAAGATTAAAAAAAAGTTAATTATGCATAAATAATTTTCTATTTAAACTATTTTTTTAAGTGAATTCGTCAAAATTAAAAAATAAAAAAAAGATATAATTAAAAAAATAAAAATCGTACAAAAAATGTTTAGCAAATTACAATTTCAAGGAGCTTTAGGTAATTGCCAACTTTTTGTTTGTGAAATGCAATAGTTAATGAGGTCATATGCTAACATAAGCTTCAATGTGCAAGTCAATGATTAGATGTTTAAATGAGGCCACCTAAAAATTACAGAGAACTTCTCTTTTAACTTTTACACTCAAATTTTTAATGAGCGGTGGTCATGAGTTCTCATGCCATCAAATATGGCATGTGTCGATTTTTTTTAGTCCTTCACGGGATACCAACTAAGGAAATTTAGCCTTTGCATATTTTTTTACTTGGCAAATCATAACTCCATAAGATAAATGTAACACTCCACTTGCCACTGCACAAAATTTGTATTAAAAAAATCTCTATTTATTCGAACCTTAAAGCTACCTAAACTCATTTAAATTTATTTCACAGGTTTATATAGTAATTCATGTTTTAAATTCATAATTTTAATTTTATGCTGATTCTATTATTTTATACTTTGTAAGTATTTTTATTAAAAAAATAATTTTTAGGAGAAAATGAAAAAAGGGGAGAAATCTAGCGGGAAAACACCTGGGGGAGAGGCTCGCCCACGCGGGCACCACGCGCTGTGCGCGAGCGTGCACGCGCGACAGCGCGCACATCCCATTCGCCCAGGGTGTGGGGCTAGTCCTGTGTGTGTGCGTCTTGTCACGCGCAGACAGGCCAATCCACGTGTGGACAGGGTCAGGCGTCACGCATTATGTGTGCACTGTCCGCGCAGTGGGCTTGCACGGATAGGCCTGCGCACGCGCAAGCTAGCTCCTGTGCGCGGCAGGGTAGGCCGGTGCCTGCAGGCTGGGCTTGCAGTGCGCGGCAGGGTAGGCTGGTGCCTATAGGGTAGGCTAGTTCCTGCAGCGAGCGGCAGGGTTGGCCGCAGTACCTGCAGGCTGAGCCTGCAGCGCGCGACAGGGTAGGCTGGTGCCTGCAGGCTAGGCATGCAGTGCACGATCGACCTAGGTGAGGCACATTGCCACCTTTGGCAGTGAGTCGCTGCCCCCTTGGGCATCGTGCATCACCTTGGGTGGTGTGCCACTGCTTTGGGTGGTGAGCCACCGCCAATGGAGGAATATTTCCTTTGTTTTTTACGTTGCCGTCATGTCGCGTCAAATTGATTATCTTCCATTCAAAATTCTCTCTCTTCACCATATTTCGCCACTTGGTGCAAATCCAACGGTCTCTATTTTCTATAAATAGGGACCATTTTCTTCCTTTTCCTCATCACTTCCATTTCATTCTTCCATTTTCCAAGAATTTAGAGAGAGATGGAGTGATTTAAAGAGGGAAGGAGAAAAGAAGAGAAAGAACGGTGTAGGAAAACTTCGAGATTTCAGTAAAAAGTTTAATATTTCATTAAATATCTTAAAGAATATTTTTAGAAAATTAAAATTATGAAGTTAGTGTTTGTGTTTTGCATGTTCCATGTTTACTAGTTCTAATAAAATGATTTATTCTTGATTTCAAGCATGATATGTGATTTTATAGGTACTTGATGATTTGAATATTAAATAATATGAATCTGGTGATATTTACCTGAAAAATGTAACAAAAAAAAAAAAAGAAAAGAGAAAGAAAGAAAAGAGCAATGAGCTTGAATGGTCTGAAAAATTTATGTATATGTATTAATATGCATAATGTATCAAATATCTCGTTAGACTTTTTATCTATGAGGGTCTGCTTTCCCCTCTCCCATCTCGTTTGGAAAGATGTGAGAGAACTGCTCCATGTGGATAACGACGTACCCTCTGACAAGGGTGATGACGCAAATATCTATTAGGAGTCACCTTTGGGTAAGTACTGTCGTGGTTATAAAATATTTGATAGGACCGCTGTGGTTGGTCCATGATCATAGATCGTACCATGGTTTGGCAAGTCAAAAATGTGTTTGAGTAAATTGCCATTATCTGTATCTGATCTGGTTATTCCACATGGGTAGTCAAAAATTCGTATCTGTGCTTAGAGATGAAAGTTGGAACGATTTCGTGAAGCATGATATGAAAATCTAAGCATTTCATGATTTTTTTGATTTTCTCTATTGTAAGTGTGATTTTGATTTGATTGTTGTGAGTGTGACATAATGTTACTTTAGATAAATAAATTATTTTTATAAAGAAAGATAGAACCCTAACGTGACCTGATGGTAAGTATTAATAACATAATTATTCACTTTTAAAATTTTACGATGTTATTTAAATATTATATTTTTACTAAGTATATGGAACTCACCCTTTCCATGCCCCTCCCTCAGATGAGGAAGATAATAAGGAATCGACTGCTGACCTACCCCTTGAAGTCTTTGAGGATCTCGTGGATCCACAACCCTTGAGTGCATGACTTGTCCCACACTTTGATGAGCCCTATCGCATAATGATAGAAGTAGCCCTTTTGTATTTTTAATATCTTATATTTTGTTGCCACTTCTGGCCTCAGTTATGTATATATCTAATTGGAACTCATATATTTTGGTAAGGGATTTAAAATAGTTTGCTCCACTGTATACAATTTTTATCATGCATTCGTAATCTATTTATGTATCTGACACCCTTATGTCTTAATTAACATTTGAGATGTCACAATAAAACTCAACTTAATCATGATAGTCCCATAAACATATTAATCAACTAAGTCATAAGTCATGTTGAATCAAATATTACAAGCTGACTACTAACAACTTATAATACACTAATAAATAGACAAGTTATATGTTATTATCATAGCATTAATGGTAATTAATTATGATGTATCTAATAAAAATAAAGGTAGAAAAAGTTAATTATGTGTAAATAATTTTCTACTTAAATTTCTTCTTTAAGTGAACTTGTCAAAATTGAAAAAGAACAGACAAGTATATAATTGAAAAATTAAAAGTGATATTAAAAATTTTTACCAAATTAAAATTGTAGGGCCTTTTTTGTGATTTTATAAGTTTATTGTTTGCATTACTATGGTCAAATGAGATAAACATTGCTGATTTTTTGTTTGTGAAAGTAAATAGTTAGTAATATCATACACTAACATACCCAACGTGTCAGCCAATGATTGGATGTTTAAAAATCACGCCACCGAAAAAAAATGAAGCACTTCTTTTTTCAACTTTTTCATTAAAATTTTCAATTAAGCGGCCCTAAGTTCTCATGCCATCACATATGATACGTGTCAAATTTTTTTAGTCCTTTGCATGATACCAACTAAAGAAATTTAGCCATCACAGAATTTTTTAAATCCAACACGTTATAATTCGCTGAGACAAAATTCATCATGAGTTTTATTAACATATTAATTAATTAAGTCATAGGTTCTATCAATCAAATATTACAATTTGACTACTATCAACCTATAATACACTTATAAATTAATGAGTTGTATGTTATCAGTAAGGTTTGAACTAGTAAACTTCAAGTAGAGTGCAAAGATCTTAATCATAAGATGATTGTATTAGTGGTAACTAATTATAATGTATTTAATAAACACAGATAAAAAAGTTAATTACACACATTTCTATTTAAACTACTCTTTTAAGTAAACTCAAAAAATTAAAAAATAAAATAAAACAAGTACATAACTGAAAAAAATGAATATGGTAAATAAATGTTTACCAAATTTAGATCAAAAGGACATTTGGATAATTTTATAGGTTTACTCCTTCTGTTACTATAGTCGAATGGGATAGACATTGTTGATTGACAGTCAGTACTTTTATCTGTGAAATCTAACGGGTAGTAATGTCACATGTTGAATGTGTAGATCAATGATTGGATGTTTAAAAAAGGAGCCCCCTAAAAAAAATGGAGCACTATTTTTTTTAACTTTTTCACTAAAATTTTCAATGAGTGACTTTGAGTTATTTTGCCATCACATATGGCACGTATCATATTTTTTTAGTCCTTTACGTGGTACCAACTAAAGAAATTTAGTTGTCATAGAATTTTTTTTATCTGGCACATTATAACTTGCTAAGACAAAATTTAACTTAATTATGACAGTTATTAACATATTAATGACTTAAGTCATAGGTCTTATTAGTCAAACATTATGGTTCATCGGTCAGACTTCATTGGAAAAAGAATTCCGCATCGAAGAGGGAATTGATTTGACTAATATTAGCTTATAATACATTTATAAATTGATGATTTATATGTTATTAGTTAGGTTTGTACTAATAAACTTCAAGTAGAGTACAAAGATCTTAATCACAAGATAACCGTATTTGTGGTAATTAATTATGATGTATTTAATTGAAACAAAGATAGAAAAAGTTAATTACGCATGAATAATTTTCTATTCAATCTAACCCTTTAAGTGAAATTATAAAAGTGAAAAATAAAAAAAATAACTTAAATAAATGAATATGGTACATACTAAATTTAGATTGGAAGGAACTTTTGATAATTTCTTATGTTTACTCTTTGCGTTACTATAATCAAATAAGATAAACATTATTATTTTTTTTATCCATGAAATCTAACGGTTAGTACTTTTATCCATGAAATTTAACGGTTAGTAGTGTCACATGTTAAACGTGTAAAACAATAATTTGATGTTTAAAAATAATTCCATATAAAGAAGGCTTATCCCTTGTCTTTTACCTTTTCAATAGGATTTTCAACAAATAGCTCAGGAGTTGTCACATCGTCGCATGTGCCACACATCAATGGTGCAACCATCAATCACTTCTTTATAAACCCAAAAATAGTCTTTTTCTTGACTCTTTCTATATATATCTCTCTATATATATATATATATATCTCTCTCTCTATATATATATATATCGTGGTAGGTTTAGACTCTAACAGCTTGAGCATTGTCTTCTTCATTCATCCTCTTTAATATGCTCTCTTGAGTCTTTCTCTCCACCCTAAAACTCACCATTTTGTGTTCTCCCCCTGGTTTTCAATTCAACCGTCAAGCTTTGATGTCAATTAGGGTTTTTCTGAATTCTTCTCTCTTTATCATCATCATCTTCTCAATTTTTCTCCTTAAATCTAAAGCTAATCTTTTCTCTTTATCCGATCCTTTAATACCATCATCCTTTTTAATTATCTTCTTCTTCTTTGGTTCCAAGTAGATTGACTGGTTTTTTCTCTTAATGAAAATGGAGGTAGCGAACAATGATTGTCTTCTAAAGGGCTCTACCATAACCTTCGGTCAAAGCCTCTCTGTCCTAGTGGTTAATCAACAAACAATCGTGCTCATGTACCTGTCTTCACTGCTTAGACAGTACAAGTATAGAGGTAAACTCCCACATATATATATGTGTGTGTGTGTGTATATATGGATATATATATATATATATTAAATGAATCCAAATTTTGATTACCACTTTTTATCTTGGTTTTGATTTAAATTTATGTTCTTATTTTGATGAAAATATTTTCTTATCTAACCATAGGTTTGATTTTGGATTCTCTCTCTATATGCATATGTATTTATCATATATGTCTATGCATGTTTGCGTGTGTATTGGTATAGATCTTGCAGGTATCTATCTATACCAATATCTTGCACAAAAATGGAGATTTTTTAGATAAATTTGTTCAGAATTTTTATGGATCTACTATTTAACCAGATACCACAAATAAAATTATAGTGCACATATATATAAGGAAAAAAATTGAAGGAAAAGGTGGTATTGTAACATATGTATGTATATATATAATATATACAACTAACTTCTCCTTTTAAGTATATGTATTATGTTTTTCCTTTTTGGTTGAACTAGAATTGCTTTTACGGCATGCATGCGAACATATATAGGTTTGTCCATGTATACATGTTCTATTTTATCTAACATTTTTTAAATATTTTCTGATTTTTTTGGTTTGATAGTGATACTTGATTATTTTTATAATCTAAAATTCAGATTTTTTTTCATGTAAATTATGGTCGTTTGTAGTCTTTTTGTATATTTTCTAAATGAAGGAAACAAATT
This sequence comes from Carica papaya, assembly GCF_054855325.1. Taxonomy (NCBI): domain Eukaryota; kingdom Viridiplantae; phylum Streptophyta; class Magnoliopsida; order Brassicales; family Caricaceae; genus Carica; species Carica papaya. The sequence continues at coordinate 14,932 of NW_028277156.1, forward strand.
GTATTTGTTATATATTATATATGTCTATCTGTCATTTTAGATATATATAAAAACGCATGTACATAGTCATATTCAACTATTCCTATTATTAGAAATAGTAAATCAAGGATAATAATGTTAAATAAATTAAAAAGAAACATAATCCTATAACAAATGCTATATAAGATGAGAACTAGATACAAATTTTCCATTTTAATAATGTAAATCTGTTTTAATCATTAATATTTTAGAGTAAAAGTTCAAATATATCTAGCTAATATAAGAAGTATGTCATTAATATGGTCTTTTAACTTTAATAATATACAATTATTATTTGTACGTTCAAAACGATATTTTAACTCAACAATTATATGATACATGATATGATATAATATAAACACATGACTAATCACACTTCATTATCCCAATACTTCTTACATAAGATGGAACATTGGTGCACTAAGCTGTCGTGCCCTGGTACGTTTCACATTTATGTATGTCTGCATATGTATTTAATTTTAAATTTGTCTTGAAGCTTCAAATTAGGTACAATCATTAATTATGAATTTTGATATTTTTTTTGCAATTACAAACATTATGTCATTAACTAATACAAGCAAGCATACCCACTTGCATACATATATATATATATATAAGATATAATGTATCTACTTCATTATATTTCATAATTATATATAAGATATAATTTTATTAAGAAAAATTTTCAACTATTTTTTTATTTTTTCCTATTATTCACGTTAGATTGATCAATTTTAATGTCTTCTTTTGTTCTTCATTCTTTCAGTGACCTAGTTACTAAATGGGGAGTTATTGTTATGGACATGATTTTGGCACAACCAGATCGTTTCAAACTTGTTATGACATCCATGGAATTACATGATAGAAATATTATTGTTTTTGTAAACGCAATCAGAAGAACAGGGATTGCTATAATTCGTAAGTTGATTCAAGATTTCATAAATCTTTTTTAATTTTCAGATGTTTTTAATTTATTTTCATTATCATGCAGTGATGACATCAGATACCACCATAGTTTCTCTCAAAGCCTTGCAAGATGGTACATGCATATGTTTTGAGAAACCCATTTTTACCACAAAATGTTAGAGACGTGTGGAAACACGTGATCAAGAAAAAGAGATAAGATAAAATCGAATCTGATGCCAGACCAACTAGTTATGTTCATAAAGAAAATGAGGATTAAACCTTAGGGAAGAGAGTATTGAAAGGTGTGAAGATCAATGAGGGAGCTAGTGTGTCAACAGCCAAAAAGGAGGTGGCTAGCGTTGATCCTAAGGACCTGAAAGGGAGGAAGAAAGCAATGGATAAAAGAGATAATGGTAATGGAGTTGAGACAAATCAAGCTAAGATGAACCCATTAGGGATGTCTTAAGTTGGCCAAAGTACTCCAATGTCAAATAGAAAGGAACCAAAAGTTGGAGTTGGAAATGCAAAATCCAAAGTGAGAAAGATGAAATTTGCCTCTGAGAATATTAGCAGTAATATGACTGGGGAAGATGGTGAGGAGGATAAGGGTGAGAACCGTGTTAAGAAACAACGTATGGTTTGGAACCCATACCTGCATTTGAAGTTCAGTACTTTAGGTGACAAAGGTGATTTCTCAATCCTCATGAAAAGTTATAACTTTAATTTTAATATATGTGTACATATATATACATATAGTTTATATAATGATATCCTTTGTTTTCTACATGCAGAAGCTCGTCCAAAGTCACTATTAAATTTTATGGATGTTCTAGAGTTGACTCAATACCAAATTGCTAGTCGTCTATAGGTTTCATTCTGTAACCCCTTTTTTTTACTATTTTTTTTTGGAAAATCAAATAAATATTATTTGTTCTTGACTTATAGTGAATTTATATTTAAAATTTCAAAAGTCAATTTCACAAAACATATAACTTATATTTTTTTTAAATAACAACAATTTTTACAACAATTTTTATTAAACATCAAATAGTATTTGACAAAAAATACTTTTAAGCAATAATTATTTAACAACAATTTTAAAATTTACAACATAAACTACAGCCTACCTAAATGTTCATTGAAAAATACAAAAATAATTACGTTCTTATTTTGACGAAAATATCTTCTTATCTAACCGTAGATTTGATTTTTTATTCTCTCTCCATATGTGCATATGTATTTATTATATATGTCTACGCATGTTTGCGTATATATTGGTATAGATCTTGCAAGGTATCTATCTATACCAAAGTCTTGCATAAAAATGAAGATTTTTTAGATAAATTTGTTTAGATTTTTTTGGATCTACTGCTTAACCAAGTAGCACAAATAAAATAATAGTGTACATATATATAAGAAAAAGAATCGAAGGAAAAGGTGGTATTATAACATATGTACGTGTATATAATATATTTACAGCTAGCTTAAGTATATATATTATGTTTTTCCTTTTTGGTTGGACCAAAATTGCTTTTAGGACATGCATGCAAACATATATAGGTTTGTCCATGTATACATGTTTCATTTTATCTAATATTTTTTTATTATTTTCTGATTTTTTTGGTTTGATAGTGATACTTGATTATTTTTATAATCTAAAATTTAGATTTTTTTTTCATGTAAATTGTTGTCTTTTATTATTTTTTCGTATTTTTTCCAAATAAAGGAAACAAATTGTATTTGTTATATATTATATATGTTTATCTATCATTTTAGATACATATAAAAACGCGTGTACATATTCATATTCATCTATTCCTATTATTAGAAATAATAAATCACATATAATAATGTTAAATAAATTAAAAGGAAACATAATCCTATAAGAAATGCTATATAAGATGACAACTAGATATAATTTTTCTATTTTAATAATGTAAATCCGTTTTAATCATTAATATTTAAGAATAAAAGTTCAAGTATATCTAGCTAATATAAGAAGTATGTCATTAATATAGTCTTTCAACATTAAATATTATATAATTATTATTTTTATGTTCAAAACGATATTTTAACTCGATAATTAATATGATTCATGATAGAATATAATATAAACACATGACTAATCACACACTTCATTATCCCAATACTTATTACATACGATGGAACATTGGTGCACTGGGCTGTCGTGCCTTGACACGTTTCACATTTCTATATGTCTGCATGTGTATTTAATCTTAAATTTGTCCTAAAGTTTAAAATTAGGTACAATCATTAATTATGAATTTTGATATATTTTTGCAATTATAAACATTATGTCATTAACCAATATAAGCAAGCATACTCACATGCATATATATATATATATATATATATATATATATAAGATATTATGCATCTACTTCACTAGATTTCATATTTATATATAAGATATAATTTCATTAAGAAAAATTTTCAACTCTTTTTTTATTTTTTCCTATTTTTCACAATAGATTGATTAAACTTAATATCTTTTTTTGTTCTTCATTCTTTCAGTGACCATTACTAAATGAGGAGTTATTGCTATGGACATGATTTTGGCACAACCAGATCGTTTCAAACTTGTTATGGCATCCATGAAATTACATGATATAGATATTACTGTTTTTGTAACATAATCAGAAGAACAGGGATTGCTATAATTCGTAAGTTGATTCAAAATTTTATAAATCTTTTTAATTTTCAGATGTTCTTAATTTATTTTCAATATCATGCAATGATGACATCAAAGACCACCATAGTTTCTCTTAAAGCCTTGCAAGATGGTGCATGCTTATGTTTTGAGAAAGCCATTTCACCATAGAATGTTAGAGACGTGTGGAAACATGTGATGAAGAAAAAGAGATCAGATGAAATCGAATCTAATGCCAGAGCAACCAATTGTGTTCATCAAGAAAACAAGGATCAAACCTTAGCGAAGAGAGTACTTGAAGATGTGAAAATCAACGAGGGAGCTATTATGTCAACATCCAGAAAGGAGGTGGTCAACACTGACCCTAAGGACTCGAAAGGGAAGAAGAAAAGAATGGATCAAGGAGATAATGGTAATGGAGTTGAGAAAAATCAAGCTACGATGAACCCATTAAAGATGTCTCAAGTTAGCCAAAGTGCTGCAGTGTCAAACAGAAAGGAACCAAAAGTTAGAGCTGGAAATGAAAAATCCAAAGTGAGAAAGACGAAATTTTCCTATGAGAATATTAGTGGTAATGCGACTGGGGAAGATGATGAAGAGGATAAGGGTGAGAACTGTGCTAAGAAACAACGTATGGTTTGGAATCCATACCTGCATTTGAAGTTCAATACTTTAGGTGACAAAGGTGATTTCTCAGTCCTCATAAAAAGTTATAACTTGAATTTTAATATGTATGTAGATACATATACATATAATATATATAATATATCCTTTGTTTTCTACATGCAGAAGCTCGTCCAAAGTCACTACTAACTTTCATGGATGTTCCAAAGTTTGCTCAAAACCAAATTGCTAGTTGTCTACAGGTTTCGTATTGTAACCCCCTTTTTTACTTTTTTTTTTAAGATCAAATAAATTTTATTTGCTCTTGACTTATAGTGAATTTGTAATTAAGAGCCTATTTAGGGCAACTCTAGGCTGTAGTTTTTGTATTTAAAAAGAATTTTTGTAACTAAACCAATAAAATATAGAGTATCTTTGAAAAATAAAGTTAAAATTTGTTTTTGCTAGTTTTAAATTCAAATTTTATAATATAGAAATTTTTATAAAATAACTTCAATTTTTTTAATATTTATATTTAAAATTTCAAAAGTCAATTTTACAAAACATAAAATTTAAGTTTTTTTTCAAGTAACAATAATTTTTACAACTATTTTTATTAAACATCAAATAGTATATGACAAAGAATACTTTTAGTCAATAATTATTTAATAATAATTTTAAAATTCACAACATAAATTGCCTAACTGTTTATTGAAAAATACAAAAATAATTACTAGCTACCTAGTATTCTTTCATGTTTATATTGTATGTGGCAAGGTTCATATATGCATAATTATTAATCTTTACTAGTTCAGCAGCGAATTTGGTTAAATACTAGTGTAATTAACATATAATTATGCACAGTTCGTGAAGACTTGATTTTGAATTTTAAGTCAAATTGCACACTTATTTTATCTTTAGATTCATATAAATAAATTTTGAAGTGTGATCTTTTGAAATTTACTAGACATGGGGTATGGGTTTTTAGGGTTTTGATATTTTTTTGCAATTACAAATATTATGTCATTAACCAATACAAGCAAGCATACCCACATGCATGTGTGTGTGTATATATATATATATATATATATATATAATGTTATGCATCTACTTCATTAGATTTCATATTTATATATAAGATATAATTTTATTAAGAAAAATTTTCAACTATTTTTTTATTTTTTCCTATTTTTCACATTAGATTGATCAATTTTAATGTCTTTTTTTGTTCTTCATTCTTTAGTGACCTAATTACTAAGTGAGAAGTTATTGTTATGGACATGATTTTGGCACAACCAGATCGTTTCAAACTTGTTATGACATCCATGGAATTACATGATAGAGATATTATTGTTTTTGTAAGCACAATCAGAAGAGGATTGCTATAATTCATAAGTTGATTCAAGACTTCATAAATCTTTTTTAATTTTTAAATGTTTTAAATTTATTTTCATTATCATGCAGTAATGAAATCAGAGACAACCATAGTGTCTCTCAAAGCCCATTTTCACCACAAAATGTTAGGGACGTGTGGAAACACATGATTAAGAAAAAGAGATAAGATAAAATCGAATCTGATGCCAGACCAACTAGCTGTGTTCGTAAAGAAAACAAGGATAAAAGCTTAAGGAAGAGAGTATTGAAAGATGTGAAGATCAATGAGGGAGCTAGTGTGTCAACAGCCAAGAAGGAGGTGGCTAGCATTGACCCTAAAGACCCAAAAGGGAAGAAGAAAGCAATGGATCAAGGAGATAATGGTAATGGAGTTGAGACAAATCAAGCTAAGATGAACCCATTGGGATGTCTTAAGCTGGCCAAAGTACTCCAATGTCAAACAGAAAAGAACCAAAAGTTGGAGCTGGAAATGAAAAATCCAAAGTGCGAAAGACGACATTTGCCTCTGAGAATATTAGCAGTAATGTGATTGGGGAAGATGGTGAGGAGGATAAGGGTGAGAACCGTTTTAAGAAACAACATATGGTTTAGAACCCATACTTGCATTTGAAGTTCAGTACTTTAGGTAACAAAGGTGATTTCTCAGTTCTCATGAAAAGTTATAATTTTAATTTTAATATATGTGTACATACATATACATATAGTACATATAATGATATCCTTTGTTTTCTAGATGCAGAAGCTCCTCCAAAGTCACTACTAAATTTTATGGATGTTCCAGAGTTGACTCAATGCCAAATTGCTAGTCGTCTATAGGTTTCGTACTATAACCTTTTTTTTTAACTACTTTTTTTGGAAAATCAAATAAATATTATTTGTTCTTGACTTATAGTGAATTTATATTTAAAATTTCAAAAGTCACTTTCACAAAACATAAAACTTTTTTTTTTAAGTAACAACAATTTTTATTAAACATCAAATAGTATTTGACAAAAAATACTTTTAAGCAATAATTATCTAATAATAAATTTAAAATTTGCAACAAAAACTACAGCCTGTCTAAATGTTCATTGAAAAATACGAAAATAATTACTAACTTCCTAGTATTCTTTCACGTTTATATTGTATGTGGTAAAGTTCATGTATGTATTAATTATTAATCTTTATTAGTTCAACAACAAATTTGATTAAATACTAATGTAATTAACATATAATTTGGTACAGTTCATAGAGACTTGATTTTGAATTTTAAATCAAATTGCACACTTTTATTTTATCTTTAGATTCATTATAAATACATTTTGAAGTGTGATCTATTGAAATTTACTAGACATGGAGGATGGGTTTTTAGGGTTTTCAATTGATTAGATTTGGTTAGTTTGTAATATACAATATACAAACCACATATACTATGAACTTTTCTAATAATATATAATAGCATACATGTGTCTATTGATTATAGATTCTATATAATACAATTAGGCATGCATTAAATGGTGTCTAAGTTCAATACATTACTTAAAATAGTAAAATAGCGTTATAGTTAATTAATGCTTTACAAAATTAAATGACAAAATTTTTAATCATTAAATTATATTTTCTTTTGAAAATAGTATATTATGATTTGAATGTTATTATCTAATTATTGGAATTTTAATGCTTGTAATTATTATTCTTCTTTAAATATATATATTATTAGTATTTCCATTTTAAAGTATTTATTTATTAGTATTTTTAGTGAAAATTCATAATTATATAGATATATATTAATTATAATAAAATCTCATATTAGTAGACACAAAAATACGTAACTTAATTTGAATAAACTATTTTTTATAGACATATATGCCAATTACGTAGCTAATAATGGATTAGTTTTTAAGTATTTATTTATAGATACATAAATTTTGAATTGAAAATTTTCAAATACATTTGTATATACTGGCAGAAGTGGAAAAATCTTATAAGGGGGGGAGGGGGGAGAATGTATATAGAGTGACTTACAGAAATAAATTATAAACAAATTATTGTGCAAATCTCATAAAGAGCTTGATATGTTGGTTGAAAATTAGTTTACAGATAATAAATCTTAGTGTTAAGGTATCACTAATGAGTAACGAGTAGTTTTTGTAGAGGAAAAAAGCTGAAGTTCAAAGCCATTCTGAACCAAAATGTACCTTGACATCCTTACTACTAGGGACCAAAATCAAGCTTTCTGGACCATCAATGCCAATGAGGAAAGACAGTTCATTGCTGCAATCTAGATCTCTATGAAATCGAGCAAAGAATAACAGTTCATTTCTGCTGTTCAAATCATAATATCAGCGATTGCAGAATAAAAATTTGAAGCTGCAAACCAGATCTACGCAACCATGGTTGCAAAACAACAATTCAATGTTACAACCAGGGTCACCATCACTAGCTATGCAGAGAAACAATCCATTGCCGCTACTTGGATCACCATCTTCACTAAACCTACAGAATAATATTTCAATATTGTAATCCAGATCATTAGGAAACATGCAGAATAATATCTCGTTGCTGCAATCTATATCTATATTTAGATAGGTGCAAACTAAGGATCCTATACTGCAATCTAGTGCAAATGATAATTTCATGTTGCATAATAATAAATCATTGTTGCAGATGGGTTCCTCACTAAACAATGTTCAAAACAATGCTTCAAGGGTGCAAGTTGGATCATCATGTTGGGTACTGTTTAACAATTTGCTTATGCAGCCTGGATCGTCATTCAATTGGGTGCAAAATAATATACTAATGTTTCAACCTAGACCCTCATTAAATTTCCAGACTAACAATGCAATGCTGCAATGTGAGCCATCAATAGATGTGCAGGATGATGATGTGTTGCTGATATATGGACCACAACCAGAATGGCTGCAGGAAACTCTTTTGGTGCTGCAACAAGGATCATCATCATCATCATCATCATCATCATCATCATCATCATCACATGGTCTACTAAATAACATTTCAACCTTGCAGCCTAGAATCCCATCACATCTGCAACCAATTCTTTCTGGAGGTAATACTAGACAAACTCAATTTTCTCATCCAATAGTAAAGTAGGTGATCAATTTTACTACTTTCAGAACACAAACTAAACATGAGAAGATGTTTATATTTTGACCTTTTTTTCTTCAGTTGTTTTGTAAGGTATATTTCCTTTTGGATCTCAAATGCCATCTATTTCATAAGATGAGGAGCTGATGTTGACCCTAGCAAGCTTTAGCCAAGGCATTCCCCTTGAGGCAGAAAAACTTGAGGGCAATATCAATCAAGGCGTACTTGGTAATTTAGTTCCTCCTCTCTTTTCAGATAGTACATCATTTCTTGTTCCTCCAGATACTAATCTTCCTCTCCCTATTAAGGAAAGCCAAAACCAAGATATAACTGATCACTAAAGCTTGGAAAACTTACTTGACAACAAAGAGGCATATACTACTGGTAATGGCAATGACCTAAAACTGGAGAAGGTTAATCAATTCTGTAAATGGCTTGCAAAGGTTTTAGTTGGGGATGAGGAATGGTGCTTTTAACAACCTGACTCTCATTTAGAGTGTTGATCGCACACCGACCATATATTGATAGAATAATTTATGAAAATATACTTGCGCAACAAATTTTTAAAGTTTTAAAAGTATATTTCTTGCATACTTAGTTTAAATATCCAACATCATAAGACATGTCTAAACTTTAAAATAAATACTCACTGTAAAAAAGATAATTAACTTTAAATACTGTTTAAAATAAAATAAAATGATCTCCTAGCAAATCTCTCACTGTTTAGGAGCCGGGTCCTGAATGTCCTGATATGAAATTAAAAAAAAAAAAAATATATATATATATATAATGAATTTGGTGAGCTATATAATCTCAGTAAGGATAGAAAAATCAAACAACGTGTTAACTTACCTAAGTATTGTAGAAAATTGGTAAAAACACTTATGGAATATTGATTTTAATAAAATTATTTTATATTAAAAAATCCTCATATCTTTCTCGTTCACAATAACATTAAATCATATCATATTCATGTTTAAAAAACTTACATTCTTATACATAGATACCCTCATACTATATTGAATTCACAATCCAATACAATACATATATTATATCAATAATTTTTTTCTGTTTTATTTTGAGATTTAGATTTCAATGTGCGATATCGTTTTGATTGGTATCATTGAGGGCCTATAAGGATCTCCTCTATATGTGGATACTCAAAAATGATCGGTCGTCCTTATACCCCAACCAATATGAGCATCATAATAATCAATAATCCTCATAGCCCAACTCGTATGAGTGTCACAATAATCGGTTTTCCCCATACCCTAATCCATATGGGGCACTAAAAACATCAGCCATCCTTATACCCCAACCCATATGAGTGCTGGTAACTACTTCTCAACAATGTCTAGTTGAGGCCGTATTCACAGTAGGGTTTACCTTATAAATAATACATATACACTCTCCCACAATGATACCTGTTAAACAAATTTTCCTCATCTTTTAAAGGAATCAACCAGTTTTATTTTTAATTCTTTAATTCTTTAATTCTTTACTATTGTTATTTATTTCTTCAATCACTTTATTTCCTTTTGTACACTATGATAGTGTCTTAAAACAACATCATTATCACCTACTTTTGGGTTGTTAAACTTAATTATATGCTATCTAATATGAACTATTTTTTATAGTTTGTTGTAGGACAGGATATAAGGGCCAAATGAGAAAAAATAGCATGAAAAGAGAAAGATTTCGTGAAAAGAGTCATTAGCCCAGAAACAAGCCTTAGGTAAGGCTTGGATCTAGCAGACGGACAAATTTAAATTAAAACATGTGTTTTTCAAATCTGAAAAAAGATATAATTTCAGCTAAGATTTGGGGCCAAAAATCAATGATAAAATATTTTGCAAAGTTTGGGACAAGCCAAAAATCAAGAAGAAGAATCCTAATCAACAAAAGAAAAAAACTCTAGCCGCTCTTTTATAAAGAGGATGCCAAGTAAGTTAATATATCTCTTTTTCCCGATGCCGTACACAGCAACTTCTACTATTTCTGAAATTTTTTCTTCTTCATTTTTATTCTTCTCTTTCATCTTCAAGAACTCATTTGTTTTAAAAAGTCCATCACGAGTGGCTAATTTATTTATTTTTCCTAGTTGATAGAGCTAGTAGACTCCAACAATGTATTTGTAAGGTTTAATTGAGTTAATTTGAGTTTTACTTTAGAACTAGTATTTATTTACTTCCTATACCTATATATATTTGTTGTTTTGAATATGTTAGAACAAGGCCAATCATATGAGAAGAGAAACCGTAAATAGCTAGCCGAACTCCTCAAATCCATAATTGTTTGAACAGTTCTGGCACCTGGTAGTGATCATCGTCGTACTAAAGGAGATAAGTCATCTAGTTGACCGATTCACACAGATGAATTCGACATCTTGAATAAGATCCTTCTAGCTCATAAGGCTGTTGACAAGTTAAATTTTGTGAACATTTTTTAAGATTGCTTGGCAACAAAGAACCAACTAATGAACATTTCTTGGTTGGTTTGAGAATAAGGAAGGATTGGTTGTCCATACATTTTCGACAACTATAACTGATTTATTATATTTTGAGTAAAACGAATCTTTACATTTATGAGCAACTACATTATTGAAGTTGGCTGTCTCATCAACTAGGAATCCTCTTCATAATTGCTTTAGATTTTAATTTACAGCCAAGAGTTTGTTCAATATCATTCTATTTATTATCTATTTTATATTTCATGTATCCAGTTCTATAAACCCCCCCGTTTACTTTTCATATATCGGTTAAGGAAGAAAATTAGTTTCTGACTCTCTGTGGATTTAACATTTCTTACCGTTACTACAGTTTAATTTTATTAGTTAGTTAGGATTTTATTTTTGGTGGATTTGACACCCATCAAATTTTGGCGCTGTTGCCGAGAAATTGAGAGTTACTAATTTTTTTCCTTTTATGACCAGGTCAAATCGTGGAGAACTTATTCTTTACGGTCCAAAAATCAAGAAAACTACTAAAGGACTAAGGAAACAAATCAAGCTGAAGAGGAAAGCATGTCAAGCACAATTTTTGAAGAAAATAGCACAACAATCGAAACTGAAGCAGAAACAGAATAAATGGAAGAAGAACGAACATTGAGAGAGTTGGTAGGCCCGCCTACCAACCAACAGCCCCTTTGCATCACTTGTCCACCCTTGAAAGCTATGTTTGAGCTAAAATTTAGGCCGATTCATTTGTTGCCAAAGTTTCGAGAATTAGAGAATGAAGACCCGCATAAACTTCTTAAGGAATTTCATATTGTGTGCTCAAGCATAAAGCCATAAGAAATCTCTAAAGAATAAATAAAATTGAGAGTGTTATCCTTTTCTTTGGATGATGCGGCTAAAGATTAGTTGTTTTATCTAACTTTTGGTTCGATTACTACTTGGACTGATACGGTAAAAAATTTTCTAGATAGATTTTTTTCCGCCTCCAGAGCTACTGGCATTCAAAGAGAAATATGTGGAATTCATTTAAGGGATTCCGAGAGCTTACTTAATTACTGGGAGATGTTCAAACAATTATGCGCAAGCTATCCACAACATGACATCTCGGAACGATCGCTTATTCACTATCTTTATGAAGGAATATTACCAACAGAAAGAAGAATGTTAGACGCAGCAAGCGGCATAGCCATAGTGAACAAGACACCTCAACATGTAAGGGAGTTGATATCGATCATGACATCCACCTCCCAACAATTTTGATCCAATCAAGATGCCCCAAGGAGGGGGAATGAGGTAAATATCTCTTCTCTTGAATCCCAAATTTTTGAATTAACTCATTTGGTGAAAAATATGGCTATAGAGAATAACCATTGGGCAAGGGTTTGTGGAATTTTGTGCAAATCCTGAACATCCTATAGACATGTGTCCTACACTTCAAGATGATGACTAGCAGCAAGTTAATGCAGTTGGAGGATTCTTCAGCCATGTAAGGGAGATATGGCCCTTATTCCAACAGTTATAACCTGGGATAGAGGGATCATCCTAACTTTAGCTATAGAGTAAAGCAATAAAATTTTCAACAATATCTGCCAAGACCACTTCCACAACAACAACTAACACCTCTAAAACAAGGTATATCTTTGGAAAAAATTGTTAAATCACTTGCTACTAACACCCAATAATTTCAACAGGAAATAATAGCAAGCATTCAAAATTTGGAGACCCAAGTAAGCCAATTAATAACATCTATGAGTAAGCTAGAATCTCAAGGCAAACTGTATCTTAAACCGAAGTTAATTTAGGAAAAAATATAGGTGTTATCACATTGAAAAGTGGTAAAGAATTTCTGGAAAATTCCAATCGTGTAAGCCTTAGGCAAGGCTTACAAAAAAGCACATAATTAAAAGCTATAGTTGATGGCAGGACACTCAAAACAAACCTAGATTCTGACTAGCTAGCACCATTTAAAATCCCTCCACTATTTCCACAAAGATTTGCACAATTAAGGAAGGAAAAATAAGACAAAGAGATCCTAGAAATTTGTTACAAAGTTGGGGTACATATTCCTTTACTCAATATAATTAAGCAGATACATCGATATGTCAAGTTTTTAAAGGCGGTGTGTACCAACAAGAAAAAACTGAGATACAATGAAAGAGTAAGTGCGGGGTAAAATAGTTCAGGTATAATTCAAAGAAAACTACCCCCTAAATACAAGGACCAACTATTTCTTGCAAGATAGACACTGTAGAAATAGGGAAAGCCATGTGTAATTTAGGAGCATCAATAAATGTCATACATTTCTCCATTTATTCAAGCATTAATATTGGTCCATTAAAAGAAATAGGTGATATTTCAGCTAACTGATATATCCATTGTTTATCTTGAAGGAGCTCTAGAGAATGTGTTTGTCAAAGTTGATAATCTCATTTTTTTTTTGCTGATTTTTATGTGTTATATATGGAAGATGATAAATTAACTCACCCCTCTAATATTTTGCTTGGAAGACCTTTCCTTGTTACGGTCAAGACGAAGATAAATGTGCAGGATGGTACACTTATTATGAAATTTAATAGAGAAATGACAAATTCTAATGTTTATCATGATATAAAGTATCTTAGTGATGAGTCTTGTGTGTATGAAGTGGATACTGTAACTCCTCTAAGTAAAAAATATTTTGATTCAAGTCATGACGATAAACTGAATACTGTGTTTTCTAATGATTTTGATGTAGACAGCAAAAAATTTTTAGAAGAGGATCTTGTTGCTGAGAAGAATCCACAAGATATGCTGTTCGAATTGGAGACACTTAAACCTCAAAGGAGCAATGCATCGTGTGTTGATCTTCCTATTTCTAACACAAAACATCTACCTTCTATTTTGTAGGTATCAAAGTTGGAGCTGAAATTGCAGCTTGAACATTTGAAATATATGTTCTTGGGAGGATAGGAGACCCTTCCGGTGATTAGTTCTAATGAGTTAAACAGACTATAAGAAGACAAATTGACTTGAGTGCTTAAAAATTGACAATGTTTAGCCTAGGACATTAAAAAAGGGCACTTGATGGGAGGCAACCCATCCATTTTTCTTCATTTTTTTTAATTTTCATTGTTTGATTAGTGATTTCAATTTATTTACAACATTTTTCTCTTAGTTAACATGAGTTATATGGTGATTAGAGTGCAACTACAAGGAATTCAGGTGTTGGAGTCGAAAAAAGCCAAACTCTGAAACAATTGAATAAGCCTTACCCAAGGCTTGTGTCATGCCCATAAGACACGGTCATGTGACATGCCTTGTCCATAAGGCACAACAGGCGATATTTTCAAAGCATTTATGCGAGGGAAACACATCCGTGTGTTTGCCCAGCACTGCCGTGTCATGTCTACAACAAAGAAATCAACAGAATCCTAAGAAAAACACGACCTTGTGTCATTCCTCACATAAGCCTTGCCTAAGGCTTATATCACCATGCAACACATTTGGTGGTTCTCAAAATGTAAAGCTTTCTAGTGCACCCCACCTCCAAGTCAAGTAACCAGGGGAGTTAATCCGTTACTTAATTTTTATTTTTCATTCATTGCATAATATTGGGAATAATGTGTAGTTTAAGTGTAAGGGAGAGGCATTCTGCATTTTACATTCTACATCTTAGGTAGCTAGTTTTTCTTTTTAACATCCCATTCTAGGCATTTAGACTTTGCCTAATTTTTGGCACACCACACATACACCTCCAAATTTTTTTTGCTCCAATCTTCACAAATATCTTTTTTAGTTTTAAACAACTCAAATGGAATATTTCAAAAATTGAATTGTACTTATAACCATTTTCTAGGAACTCACGATAAATGGTTATCTTTGATTATATATTTAACATGACTTATTTGAGGGTTGCCTATTCAAAATAATAATAACAATAATTAATTTTCTCTTATTTTTGGGTGAATATCAATACTCAGAAAAAACTCTTTTATAACTTATCTAGAATTGTATGCTTTGAATGAATAATCAAATTGGCTATCATGTGATAAGTGAGATAGAGCATAAAACACATTCACTTTCAAAAACAATTGGAACAAAAGTGTGAGATGGAGCATAAAAAGCACTCACAATGAAAAAAAAGCACGAATAATAATATACTCCTATAGTCAAATGACTACAAGTAGTGCTAGTAGCAACTTGAAACTATAACCAACTGAGTAACTGGGTGCATTCATCATGAATGTTTACCCTAGCATCTAAAGGTTGGTGACATTTCAAGCAAGCAAAAGGTGCTCAATTTTTTTTTGTTTTTGATATGAACCAACTGCATTAATCCTTATATCTAGATAGGTTTGGCGACTGTTCTACTAGATATTGGCTATTCCCCTCAATAAAATTTTTGTGTGCTAAATTTACAAAACTCTCTCATGTCGTATTTGGATGTTGTCAAAGTAGTTATTTATCGGTGTGGTTCCATAAAACTCAATCCTACAAATTACTAGTTGAGGGTTATTCTTGCAACTTGAGGGTTGAGGTGTAACATGTAATTGTGATTAAATAATTGGGAGTAAGTGAGTTGAAGGTAAAGAAAAGGGAATTGATGGAGGTATTGTGTAGTGTTTGAGGGCAAACACAAGATAAGTGTGGAAGAGTTTGATAGTGCCTTAAAATGACATCATTATCACCCACTTTTGGGTTGTTAAACTTGATGGTATTCTATCTAATCTGAACAAATTTTTATGGTTTGTTAGAAGACAAGATATAAGGACTAAACGAGGAAAAATAACATGAAAAGAGGAAGATTTCATAAAAAGAGTCATTAGCAGAGAAACAAGCCTTGGGTAAGTCTAAGAGTCGTGCACAGTAACAAATTTAAATTAAAACGTGTTTTTTTAAAATCTGAAAAATGATATCATTCCAGACAAGATCTGGGGCTGAAAATCAAGGGAAAAATATTTTAGA
Source organism: Carica papaya (assembly GCF_054855325.1). Lineage (NCBI taxonomy): Eukaryota > Viridiplantae > Streptophyta > Magnoliopsida > Brassicales > Caricaceae > Carica > Carica papaya. The sequence goes on from NW_028277156.1 coordinate 31,008, forward strand.
AATGTTGGAATAAGCCAAAAATCAAGGAGAAGGATCCTGTGACATCTTAAATGCTAATTAAGGCATAAAGGTGTTAGATATAGAAACATATTATGAGTGTACGATAAATAATTATATACAGCAGAGCAAATTATTACAAATTCCTTACCAAAATATATATGAGTTCCAATTACACATATATAATTGAGGTGAGAAGTGACAACAAAATACAAAATATTAAAATACAAAAAGGACTACTTCTTTCACGATATGAATGGACTCATTAGAGTGCGGGACAAGTCATGCACTCATGATTTGTGGATCCATGGGATCCTCATAAACTTCAAGGGATAGATCGGTGATTGGTTCCTCACTATCTTCCTCATCTGGAGTGGGTATGGAAAGGGGTGAGTTCCATATACTTAGTAAAGAAAATAATATTTAAATAACATCATAAGATTTTAAAAGTGAATAATTATATTATAAACACTTACCATCAGGGGTCACATCAGGGTCATTTCTTACTTTATAAAAATAATTTTTTTATTAAAGAAAAATATCAAATCCATCGTATCATAGTCATAAAAATCAAATCAATAATGTTGATAATAGAGAAAATCAAATAAATCATAAAATGCTCAAATTTTCGTGTCATACTTCGCGAAGTCATTTCGACTTCCATCTACTGAGGGCAGATAAGAATTTTCGACTACCCATGTGTAATGACCAGATCAGATATATAACGACAATTTGCTCACGACACATTTCCAGCTTGCCAAACCATGACATGATCTACGACTACGGTCATGCCAACTACAATGGTCATATCAAATATTCTATAATCATGACAATACTTAGTAAAAGTCCTTAATAGATATTCGCGTCACCATTCTCACCAGAGGGTATGTTGTTATCCATAGGGAGCAGTCCTCTCGCGTCTTTTCAGACCAAATAGGGGAGGAGAAAATAGAAACTCCTTAGAGATAAAAAACCTAACGAGACATTTGATGCATTATGTATGTCAATACGAATACATGTTTTTCGTACCATTGCATGCTCATTCCTTTTTTCGTATTTTAGAAAATTATCACAAAATCATGCCATTTAGATCGCATGCAAATCACCAAGTGCCTATAAAATCTCATAACATGCTTTATCAAGTAAAATTCACTTCATTTGAATAATTAAACATAAAACATGCAAATCATAAATTTCAATCTTCATATTTTTAGTTTCTAGAAATGCTCAAGATGTTCAAGAAAATACTGAATTTCTTATTGAAACTTTAAAATTTTTCGTACACCTTTCTTCTTCTTCTCCTTTATTTCTCTCTCTAGATCACTCCTTCTCTCTCTAAGCTTTTGGAGGATGAAAGAATAAAATAGAAGTGATGAGGAAAAATGGGAGAAATGGGTCCCTATTTATAAAAAATAGAGACTGTTGGATTTGCGCCAAGTGGCAAAATTTAGTGAAGAGAGAGAAAGTTGAGTGGAAAAAGAGTGATGTGATGCAATGCGACGACGACACAAAAAATAGAGGAATAACGTCCCAACCAGCAGTGGCTCACCAACTAAGGTGGCGACAACACACTGCCCAAAGTGGCGCAGGGGGCCCAAGGGGTGGTGACACTCTACCCGAGGCAGCAGCATGCCTCCCCAAGTCAGTCACGCGCTGCAAGCACAGCCCATAGGTGCGCCGGCCTATCCTATTGCAGGGCCTACAGCGCGTAGGGCATTGCGCATAGGTCTATTGTGCGCAGGCCCATGCCTGCAGGCTTACCGCGCAGGCCTACTGTGTGGACGGTGCACCCACAGGGCGCATAATGCTTGCCCTTGTCCGGGTCGGATGTTTCGTGTGTGGACTGGCCTGTCTGCACACGATGGGATGTGCGCACAAACTGACCTCGTGCCCTACGTGGACAGGACATGCACACAGTGCGCATATCTTGTGCTGGCTGCACGTGCGTGCATGCGCACATGACGTGTGATGCCCGCATGGATGAGTCTTTTTCGCGAGATTTAGCCCCTTTTTCTATCTTTTCTACTGAAAAATTATTTTAATAAAAATAAAAAAAATAAAAAAAATAAAGTAAAAATAACATAATCATAATAAAATTAAAATCACGAATTAAATTACAAAATACGATATAAAATTATGAGATAAATTTAAATAAGTTCAAGTAGCCTTAGGGCCCAAATAAATAAGGATTTTCATATACAAATATAGCGCGAAGGTGAGCGAGGTGTTACATCTCTCCCACTTTAAAGAATTTAATTCCCCAAATTTGTTTCAAATAGGTATAGGAACTTCTCTTTCATCTCGCTCTCCAACTCCCACGTCGCCTTGTAACATCCCCGGAAATTTAAATGAAATATATGTATTAAAAAGGTCAAATGCGGAAGCGTAATAAAAATTTTGATTAAATTCCCTTACACAATAACCAAAACATACTCAAAACATGAAAGAACAAACTAACTAAAAGAGATACTCGAGATAAGAACTATAAATATAGTTATGGAATCTTTAGGCGTCCCCTTCGCTGTCTTCTTGCAGAACGGGCTCGGGAACAATGTCTTCCTGATATGAAATGGTTAAATAAGGAATGAGGTACACCAGCCCAGTAAAGACATCACACTATCTCACCGCCACAGAAGTAAAGGTGGGTAGAAAACAAAAATGACCAATGGAGCATAATTTATAACGAACTCGTTTATTAAATAAAAATATTTACTGTCCACTTACCTCGGCGAGATCCATGAAAACAACATATGAAAACAATAACCTTATAATATCATGAAATCATACACACTTTATAACATAGCATATATCACACCTTTACATTTCAATCATCAGGAAACATATTTCCTCTTTTACCAGCCTACTAGTATCCCTAAGGATCCATAGGGGGTCCCCTCTACACGTGAACCATTAATATTTACAACATGATTCCAGGACCGTCCCCATACCCCGTCCGGTATGGGCGCCAAAACCATGAACCTCAATACCCTGTTCGGTATGAGGGTGAAACGGGCAACCCCATACCCCGTCCGGTATGGGCGCTAAAACACATAAGGTCTCCATACCCCGTCCGGTATGAGAAACCACATTCCCGGTAGGGTTCCCTACGGACCCGGTCTGTCCACCATCTCCCATGATATCTAGTAAGGCTGTCCACATTATCCACTTATCAATTCACATAACCTTTTTCCTTAATCTCAATCATCCAATCATACAAAACATATAAACCAGTAATTGACACCAAATAAGACAATACAGTACCGGGTTCACTATAAACAAACCATAATAAAAGGAACCATAGTTCATGCATACGAGACCATAACATAATTACATCAAACATCATGCTGCATTTAATATTGAAAATTAAATCAAACAATAACAGACCAACACTGTATCAGACTCGGGCTCCATTGTCAACCTCAATCAATTATACATCTATAAAGTCACACAGTACAGTTTAATTATTTATTTAGCTTTAATACCGTGATAGGAAATAGAGTGAGGGGTCCTTACTTGTTTCGGGGTCTGAAATCGACTCTACAGTGCGCCTACGGGCTGTCCCTAATTTCCTTGAATTTTTTTCGAAAAACTGAAAAGCACTACCGGTACCTGCACGTGACCCAAGAAATCACAAATCAGACCTAGGGCCCCTTTCGGCCAATATCGAAATTTACCCAATTTTATCATTATTATTATTTTTATTTTCATTAAATTAAATTAAATTAAAATCAAATAAATAAAAAATAATAATAATAATAAAATAAAATTTTATTTTACTTGGGTGTTACAATTTAATGGATAAGTGGATAATGTGGACAGCCTGACTAGATATCCTGAGAGATAGTGGACGGACTGGGTCCGTAGGGAACCCTACCGGGAACGTGATCTCTCATACTGGACAGGGTATGGAGACCTTATGTGTTTTGGCGCCCATACCGGACGGGGTATGGGGACGACCCGTTTCACTCTCATACCGGACGGGGTATTGAGATTCATGGTTTTGGCGCCCATACCAGACAAGGTATGGGGATGGCCCTGGAATCAGGTTGTAAATGTTAATGGTTCACGTGTAGAGGGGACTCCCTATGGATCCCCAGGGATACTAGCAGGCTGGTAAAAGAGGAAATTTGTTTCCTGATGATTGAAATGTAAAGGTGTGATATATGCTATATTATAAAGTGTGTATGATTTCATGATATTATAAAGTTATTTTTTTCATATGTTGTTTTCATGGATCTCGCCGAGGTAAGTGGACAGTAAATGATTTTATGTTAATAAACGAGTTCGTTATAAATTATGCTCCATTGGTCATTTTTATTTTCTACCCACCTTTACTTCCGTGGCGGTGAGATAGTGTGATGTCTTTACTGGGTTGGTGTAGCTCATTCCTTATTTAACCATTTCAGATCAGGGAGACATTGTTCCCGAGCCCGTTCTACAGGAAGACAGCGAAGGGGACGCCTAAAGACTCCATAGCTATATTTATAGTTCTTATCTTAAGTATCTCTTTTAGTTAGTTTGTTCTTTCATGTTTTGAGTATGTTTTGGTTATTGTATAAGGGATGTTAATTAAAATTTTTATTACGCTTCCACATTTGACATTTTTAATACATATGTTTCATTTAAATTTTCGGGGCCGTTACATGCCTTTTCGAGAGTGGTGTTACGACTGCACTTTCACCATGGGGACCCTCTTGTTGCGTAAAACCTTGTCAGTCCAATCAAGAATTTCTGCAGGGAGTTTTTCGTACGTCACATCGACTTGTACTTGCGTCTCATCATGAGAAATGATATAAGAAGGGTTAGGGTGGTACCTTTTGAGTATAGAGACATAGAAAACATCATGTAAGCCCAAAAACTCTCGAGACAAAGTAAGGTGATACACCACGGGTCTAATATGCTCCACGATCCAAAAAGGTCCCACATAATGGGGGCTCAACTTCCCTCTTTTTTTGAACCAGATTTTTTCCTTCTAGGAGAAAATCTTGAGAAAAACTTGGTCTCCTATGGGAAACTTTAAAAGTCTTCTATGATTATCAGCGTAACTCTTCTTGCGACTTTGGGCAGTAGTCAAGTTCCTACGGATGGTCGCAACCTTCTCAATAATCTCCTGGATGAAATCTGGTCCTAAATGATGTTGGTTTTCGACTTCATTCTAGCAAGTAATAGAATGATAGGGCCTACCGTAAAAGGCTTAATATTAAGCTATGTTGATACTAGAATGATAACTATTATTATAAGTAAATTCACATCGAAAAAGATACTCATATCAGTTATCACTAAAGTCGAGGACACAAGTATGCAACATGTCTTTCAATGTTTGAATAGTGCGTTCAGATTGGCCATCAGTTTGAGGGTGATAAATAGTACTGATATACAATCTAGACCCAAGCGCTTCTTGGAAGCTGTCCCAAAAGTGGGAGGTGAATCGAGGATCTCGATTGAATACAATGGATGGGGGAACACCATGGAGTTAAATAATTTCATTGACGTATAGGCGGGCTAATCTGCTAGTGGAGTCAGTAGTTTTGATGGGCAAGAAATGGGCGAACTTAGTTAGCCTGTCCACAATGACCCAAATAGCATTACAATCAAAACAAGTTTTAAGTAGACCGGCGATAAAATCCATGGTTACATGCTCCCACTTTCATTCCATAATTGTGAGGCTTTGTAACAAACCAACGGGTATTTGGTGTTCTGCCTTAACCTGTTGGCAAGTAAGGCATCGGGAGACGTAGTCGACAATGTCTTTCTTCATTCCCGACCATATGTATTAACGCTTCAGGTCTCGGTACATCTTGGTACTACCGGGGTGGATGGACAGTTTGGAGATATGGACAACCTTGAGAATATCCGTCTTTACAGAATCTGCACAACCCATCATATGAGAGCCTAAAATTAGGAAATTCGTTAGAAGTGAACTTACTCAAATTTTTGGTGATTTCCTGGTCCATGGACTGAGCCTCCCAAATCTTCATGAAAAGGTCAGGCAAAGCTTGGATATGAGCAAGATAGGCACTATTTCCATGGTAATTGAGGTGGAGTGCTTGCATAGCATCTATTAACTTCCAACTGGAGGCCATGGTTTGGTCCAACACAGTGGATTCCTTCCAGGTCAGCACATCAGTGACTACATTCCCTCTACTAGGATGGTAGATGATCTTGCAATCGTGATCCTTCAAAACGTCTATCCAACGTCTCTACCTTATGTTCAACTCCTTTTGGGAGAAAATGTACTTTAAACTTTTGTGGTCAATGTAAATTTCAAAGGTCTGACCAAACAGATAATGACATTATATCTTCAACGTAAAGATGATGGTTGCCAACTCCAGGTCGTGAGTAGAGTAGTTTCGCTCATGGGGCTTCAACTATCTGGATCCATAAGTGACCACTCTACAATGGTGCATCAAAACACATTCCAAACCAATACGAGATGCATCATAATAGACCTGAAATCTTTCAGTATTGTATGGGAGGATCAATGCAGGAGTGAAGGTAAGATGATGCTTTAATTCCATAAACCTTTCACCACATTCGTAATCCCAGATAAAAGGTACACCCTTCCTTGTGAGACAAGTCAACATAGCATTAATTTTAAAAAATCCATCGATGAATCATCGATAGTAACCTGTCAAGCCAAGAAAATTATGTACCTCAGCTACATTGATGAACAGGTTCCAGTTGATCATCATTTCAACCTTGGTCAGATCCACAAAAACTCCTTCACTTGAAATCACATGACCATGAAAGGAGACTCGATCCAAACAAACGAAGGATTTGCTGAGTTTAGCAAATAGCTGGTTTCGACAAAGAGTCCCCAACACTTCAGACACCTGGATTGCATGTTCATCTGGGCTTTTAGAGAACACTAAGATTTCATCAATGAATACGATGATGTACTGATCCAGTGCATGCCGAAAAATCATGTTCATGAGATCTATAAAGGCAGCAGGGGCATTAATTAACACAAACGGCATAACCTTGAACTCGTACATGACGTATCTACACCGAAAAGAAATCTTCAAAATATCTTCTTCTTTAACTCTCAGCTGGTAGTACCCTAATATGAGGTTGATCTTGAAGAAGATTGTGGCTTCTTGCAATTGGTCAAAAAGATTGCCAATACAAGATAAATGATACTTGTTCTTTATTGTTACTCGGTTGAGTTCACGATAGTCTATGCATAGTTTAAGGGAGCCATCCTTTTTTTTTCACAAATAACATCGGAGCACCCCAAGGGGAGTGATTAGGGAGAATAAACTTTTGGCCAAGAAGCTCAAAAAGTAGGCTTTTCAGTTCTACGAGCTCAACACGACTCATGCGATAGACAAGTTTTGAGATTGGTTGAGTTCCAAGAAGGAGGTCGATACAAAATGCTATCTCTCGCAGGAGAGGTAGACTAGGTAGTTCGACTAAAAAAACTCCCAACAAATTGCAAACAATGGGAATGAAATACACAGCAGTATCAACATCCATATTCCTATTTATTCAATAAAAATAAACTTTATTTCTTTTTCGGAGTTTAAGCTTACAACTTAAATTTCACAATTAATAATTGCCATATATTTTTCTAACCAATCCATCCCTAGAATAACGTCAAATTCTGAGAAATTTAAGAGCACTAAGTCTAGAAATATTTCTGTTTTTGAAGATTTTATCTTACAATTTTTATGCACATAGTGAGCTTATAATAATCCCCTAGAGGGAGTCTTTACAGCTAATATTTTCTTTAAAGGCTCATACCTAATATCTAATTTACAAGCAAATGCACAAGAGATAAAAGAGTGGATAACACTTATATCGATCAAAGTTCTGGCAAAAGTATCATGGATAAAAAACATACCCTGGATGCTTCCGCACTGATATAAGATGTGATTGACATGCTGCTAGGTTAGTTCACCATGCGAGCGACCACAATACTGACATGGTTGGGAAGGTTGGATAGGTTGTCCAGTAAGCAGAGGTAGAGCAGGGGAAGGGGCAACTCGAGTTCGTTTATTGGGTGGCTACTTACAGGGTCGAGTAGTCTTCTTCTGGGTTGTTGAGGTTGATATTGTTGTTGTTGGGTACGGACTCGGGCAAGGCGTTGATGCATAGTCGATATAAGATCTTCGGCCAACTAGGGTTGTTCTAGCACTTCAGCATACAAGCTGAGTCTCAGCATTGCAATCCGGTCATAGATATTGACACAAAAGCCTTTCAGAAACTTCCTAACTGTATGACTTTTGAGGGTGACCATTAGAGGGGCAAACTAGATAGTTGGACAAATAGGGCTGCACACTGGGCAACCGTTAGATTTCCTTGGCAGAGGTCCTGAAATTCTTTCTCTTTTTTCTCTCGAACACAGGTTGGGAAAAAGTTATCAAAGAATGCATCCATGAAAACTTTCCAGGTGGTAAGGGTAAGTAGGACTTCTTTCCTAGGTAGCCACCAGTGTTTTGCTTCACCAGTCAACATAAAGATTGCTAGGGGGACTTTCTGTTTCTTGGTTAGGTCTAGGACAGAGAAAAGCTTCTCTATCTGTAAGATCCAAGCTTCGACTACTAAGGGGTTAGGGCCACCTTCAAAGTGTGATAGGTTAAGCTTCCTAAACTCTGTTATTTTGTGAGAGATAGACCTTTCCGCAGTTCTGTATTCTGGGGCAAGGTGCTGACAAGAATTGGTTTGGTTCTGTCCTACAACTGCAGTCAATCCTTGAATAGCTTGAAAGAGTTCGGTAAATTCAGTCCTGGTCGGATGATCCTAGGCCCCAGGTCTTTCAGTACGTTCTACAAAAGGTCTCCGTCATGTCATTTCTATAAAAGAAAAGGAAGACACGAGTTGGTGGTCTAATTTTGAAAAAGATGACTTATTTTCCTAGATACCGTAAGGGGTTTTCTACTTATAGTCTCAGTTGTAAGGGATTTGGTCCATATAACTTCTCTGATACCATCTGTGACATTCCAAATGCCAATTAAGGTGTAAGGGTGCCAAATACAGAAATAAATTACGAGTGCATGATAAATAATTGTATGCAGCAGAGCAAATTATTGCAAATTCCTTTCTAAAATATATATGAGTTTCAATTACACATATATAACTGAGGCCAGAAGTGACAATAAAATACAAAAAGGGCCGCTTCTTTCACTACGTGAATGGACTCATCAGAGCACATGACAAGTCATGCACTCAAGGTTTATGGATCCACAGGATGCTCATAGATTTTAAGGGTTATAAGTTAGCAATCAGTTCCTCACTATCTTCCTCATATGAGGGGAGGGCATGGAAAGGGGTGAATTCCATATACTCAGTAAGGAATTTAATATTTTCTTAGACATTTTAAAGAGTATTTTTAGAAATTAAAACTACAAAGCTTGAAATTTATGATTTATATGTTTTATGCTTAATTGTTCAAATGAAGTAAATTTTACTTGATAAAGCATGTTATAAGATTTTATAGGCACTTAGTGATTTTCATGCGATCTAAATGACATGATTTTGGTGATAATTTTCTGAAATACAAAAAGGGAAATGAGCATGAAATGGTACAAAAAGCATGTATCTGTATTGACATGTATAATGAATCAAGTGTCTCGTTAGACTTTTTATCTCTAAGGAGTTTCTGTTTTCCACTCCTTCCCCCATCTGGTTTGGAAAGACGTGAAAGGACCATTCCCTGTGGATAACAGCATACCTTCTGACGAGAGTGGTGATGAAAATATCTTATAAGATCACTATGGTTGGCACGGCTGTGGTCATAGATCCTGTCATGTTTTGGCAAGCCAGAAATGTGTCGTGAGCAAATTTTCGTTATATATCTAATCTGGTCATCTACATAGGTAGTCAAAAATCCGTATCTGCTCTCAATTAATGGAAATTAGAACGACTTCGCGAAGCATGACATGAAAATTTGAGCATTTCATGATTTATTTAATTTTCTCTATTATTAGTATGATTAATTAATTTGTTATGATTATGATATGATGGATTTGATATTTTTTTAATAAATAAATTATTTTCATAAAGTAAGAAATGACTCTGATGTGACCCCTCATGATAAGTGTTGATAACATAATTATTCACTTTTAAAATCTTATGATGTTATTTAAATACTATTTTCCTTACTGAGTATATATAACTCACCCATTTCCATGCCCTCTCCCAGATTAGGAAGATAGTAAGGAACTGATTGTTGACCTACCCCTTGAAGTCTATGAGGATCACATAGTTCCACAAACATTGAGTGCATGATTTATCCCGCACTCTAATGAGTCTATTCACATAGTAAAAGCATTGGCCATTTTTGCATTTTGATATTTTGTATTTTGTTGACACGTCTGGTCTCAGTTATATATATATAATTGGAACTCATATATATTTTGGTTAGTGATTTGTAATAATTTTCTCTGCTACATACAATTATTTATCATGCACTCGTAATATATTTCTGTATCTGGCACCCTTATGCCTTAATTAGTATTTGAGATGTCATAGATCCTAATTAATAAAAAAAATCCTAGCCCCTCTTTTATAAAGATGGCTGCTGCCAAGCAGGTTGATATATCTCTTCTTCCCAATGTCGTACACTTCAACTTCTGCTACTTTTGTAAGTTTTTCTTTTTCATCTTTCTTCTTTTTTTTACTCTTCAAGAACTCATTTGTGTTAAAAAGTCCACCATAGGTGGCTGTTTATTTTTTTTTCCTAGTTGATAAATCTAGCAGACTTCAGCAATGTATTTGTGAGGTCTAATTGAGTTAATTTGATTTATACTTCAAAACTGATATTTATTTATTTCCTGCACATATGTACATTTGTTGTTTGAATCCGTTTGAATAGGATCCATCATACGAGAAGAAAAACCGCAAATAACTAGTCAAACTCCTCAAATCCATAATTGTTTAAGCGGTTCCAACACATAGTTTAACACTCCCATACGCAATCCGCCACACACAATAACCTTTCTGTTTTCTTTTTAAAAACAACCAACATATATATACTTTATACATCATTAGTACACACTTTACAGATATTCATCATAAATAGTTTATACAAATTTATAGTTAAACTCAATATAACAAGTATATACCAAAAATACAAAAAAAAAAAAGGAAAAGTTCTTCAAACAACTCCATCAGTGACCTGCAGTGAAATAATATACATGGATTAGTATTTTAGGGTTAACGTCTCAGCTAAGCAATCACGAGGAGAGGTTTTAGTTTCCTTACCTCAAAGTAAAGGTTAAGAACATTGCTTCTCGTGGCCACCAGTTGTGATTGAGGTCTAGATCTCGATTCTCCTTTCCCTAACTAAAACCAACAATTTATCATGAATCATACCCTATCTTATAGGTTAATGATTGGAGCATACTTAAATTACACATATTCGAGTTAAGTAAAATAACTAGCTTTATTAGTCATAATAGAGTCGCAGAAGTGTTATATCCCTTAAATGTAAAATATAAACATATGTACAAGAATCTAAATTTTCTTATTTACATCACAAAATAAAAGTACGAAATAATAACTTTAATCTCAAAGTCTAGCTTCAAAAACTTTTTTCTATATCACCGCTTACTTTGCAGCGATATCTTTAGTATCTGGCGAGTGATGAGGGGGCGTAAGAGAAAATATCCAAATAAATAATATTATGAAATTATATCATATTCCATGTAATATATAGTTTTTTTTACACACAACAAAAATATATATCATATATTCTTTCTAAAAATAGATATACAAATCAAAAGATGAATGCACAAATTAAAAAACATATTCACAATTGTTTCGTTGTATACTTCATCACTATTATGGAGGATTAATCAGTTACCATACATTATACCTAGGCACACATACTTATCACTAGTTTTCTATGTACCTGAACATGAAACGTCATACATGAGTACCTTGAAACACTACGACCCCTCGAACACAGAATGGTTAGGGCATGTAGATCAGATTTACTTCGCCAAACACTTGAACACGAAATGATTATGTATGGGTACACACTTATCACTTCGTCAATACACCCGAACACGGAACGGTATAGATGGCCACATTGAAGCCTAGCATAATATAGGTGTTTTCATAATAGCTCCTTTCCATAATAAGTTATGCACATATATCAAAATCGTATTTTGAAAACACAATGCGAAATAATATTATATCAAAATAAAACTTTAACAAATACTTAACAAATATGAAAGATAAATTAAACACTTACATACTTTTATACTAAAACTATATAAAGTCTTTTAAAGCTATATAGGCTAATGAATCCATAATATCCACTTATCTTAGGTCCTCAGCAGTCATATATCAAATATTTTAATTTCCTTGTGGTGCGTGTAATCTTAATTGTAGAAGAGTTCTAGCTTTATTCATGACCTTTTCCTCTCATAAATCTGGCAGAGTCTCAGAATAATTTTGGTCACTTTCTTGACTAAAAGATATCCAATAAAATACTAAAAAATTAACCCCAAAAATAAAATAGAAATCGAATTTTAAAACTTAGAAAAAGCTTACCTATCTAACGATTTATAACCTCTTTCTGACCGTGAGCATTCTTCATCTTTTTTCCCTCTTCCTTTACTCTCACAAAAGAGTTTCCTTAAGATTTTTATCTAAAACCTCACAATATTATAAAAAATCACACACTTCATACTATTTCTTCTTCTCTCACCTGTATGCTTCTCACTATTTTTTTCTCATCCATAATGTCTCTTACTCAATTTTCCTATCCCCTATTGATAGGAGTAGGGAGCCATGAGAGAAAAGTTACCACCATTCCACCATGTCGTTTTATTTAAAAATGGCCATATTTCATCATGTGATTTCATCTAAAAAGTTACTACTTTTCATATGTCGCTTTACCTAAAAGTTACTACTTTTCATATGTCACTTTATCAAAAAGATTATCACTTTTCACATGCCACTTCATCTAGAAGTTACCATTTTTTATTATATTACTTCATATAAAAGTTACCACTTTTCACATGTCAGTTCATTTAAAGATTGTTACTTTTCGTTATGTCACTTCATGTAAAAGTTACAACTTTTCATTATACTACTTCATCTAAAAGGTTCCCACCTTTTTCTATGCCTCTTCATGTTTATTCTAACTCCTTCATCCTCATTCATCCTTTTTTTATTTGACTCTAAATTATGTTATTAACTTTATTATATATTTTTAAATACATATAAAGGCTAAATTAAACATATCAAATATACGAAATTATCTCAAGGGTATTTTTGAGCTACCATAAAATCGCACACCATTAGGAAAATAAAAAGGAATTAATGGAAAAAAAAGGAAAAAAGTCACATTTATCCATGTCGGAGCAGGCTTCCAGTCATGAATGCAAGCCTCTCTCCTTACGGGTTTGGGTTTTCTCATTGTTCCTTTAAAGTTAACCATTAAAAACAATAGTGGAAGGAGGATTACAAAGAAAAAAGGAGAAAAATGCTTAGTGGTGGTCGGTTTAGCATCTCCAGCATGGTGACGCCACCTTACTCCGCCATCTGCTGCTCTCTTTCGACGTCTCTCTCCCCCTTCTCTGGCGTCCCTCTATCAACTAGGGTTTTAAGAGCCATTAGAAGAGGAGTTTAAATACTCATGCCCAAAAGATCCCAATTGTTCGATCAGGTTGATGTAGCACACGAAGAGCCATTCAATCGAGTGTCATTAAGGGCATTTCTATCTTTTTCCTCTGTGCATGTCCTCGACCATTAGATTGTCCATTCTCACAGATCTAGGTTGTTCGTCACACGAGCCGTTGAATCGGCATGTGTTCAAATTAGGATCGTTTAATCCCAAGCATGTGGATTGCTAGCGTGGGATCCTGTATGGATAGAGCCGATACGATGCTCATGCGACGTCAGTGGATTGGTCACGTTGCTGTGTCAACCATCCCATGTGGCCCATTTCTTCTGAAATTATAGAGTGAACCCTAATCATTCAAATTTTTTTCATGGTCTATTTTAATTGTAAATGACCCTGACTTCAATATGTTATTTCAGAAAGGTCTTGAATTAATTATTTCAATTGTTTTTCATATTTTTGACGAATTTTTATTTTTATTTAACACATTCAAACATTTATAAAATTACAAAATGCAAATATATAAGGTTTATCCTTTATTGAATGGCAAAATTTAAAAAATTTTAAATCTTGGACGTTATATGCTGGTAACCAAAATTCTTTTCAGGTTATACTAGAGAATGATGTCAATCTTGATTGTGGCTTCCCAAGTACATGGATGCAAGTTACTTAACCACATGTTTATAAAATTCATCATGCCACCAAAGAGTAATATAAAGCAAAATGATTGTGTTCCCCCAAAGAGTCATTAGGTAGTGTATAATTAAAGAATGTTTGAACCGATCTCCTATCATAGGAGATCCTTTAATCATTAGGCCATTAAAATATTTTGGGGGATTCTTTGTTAATGAACAGTTTCAAAACATACTCGATAAAGTGTATAATTAAAGCAACAGCATAAAGTAAAAACTTCTATAAAACTAAGGATTTAAGGAAACATGATCAACAACAGGATTTTTAGAGACTCTATCAATAAGTCGTCACAGAGGGAAAAAATAGTCAAATCACCAATTAAGGATAGGGTTTATTAACATTAACAATTATTGTACTCGTTGCTGCAACTTAAACAATCTTGCGATATCCACCACTAATGTTGTTCGTCTTTAGTACTATTAGCTTATAAATAGACTCAATTTCAATGCATGTAATCCATCAAAGAAATGAAACAATTTTACCTCAAAATATCTATTTTTTCCCCTATTCTTTCTCTCTTCGTTCTCTCTTTCTTTCTCAGATTAGAAATCATGAGTAAGGTTTCTGACAAGGTGGTATCAAAGCCAGTTGAATCCTAAGTTGAGGTCGTTTCGCATACTTTATCCAACGAAAAAGCAGTGGTCATGGCAGAACAGGTGAAGCCAACAGTGAAGGAGTAGGACAAGCAACTTTCCAACCTTGTTGCCAAAGTTTGCAAGATTAAAAAAAGTCACAATAACAATTCGAGTTTCTAGTGGATATTTTGCGTGATGGTGTATCACAACCAGAGATGGCAAGCTCGGCGACCCAAACCGCAACCGCATCAAACTAGCAATGAGGAATCTTGTTAATTCCCCTCACGCATAAAAAAGAAGAGATGAAAAAATGGGTTTAAAGCGTTAAAAAAAACCTTAAAACTAGTTTGACTAGTTTAATGGACAATATAAGTGAACCAAGTCGATCTGGTTCAAACTGACCCAGTTCACATCTTTCTAGTCAATTGCTCAACTTGCCTCACTTGCCCAAGATGGAATTTTTATTTTTTAAGAGTATTGATCCCCTCTTTTGGATCCATAGATGTAATAAATATTTTTTCGTGAACGGAACACAAGAAAAATAAAAAGTGGAGGTGGTGTCACTTTTTTGGGGTGAAAAAACGAATATTTAGTACCACAAATGGTTTTGAAGAACTTGATTGAAATTTTTTCACTGAGGAACTCTGTCAAAGATTTGGAGGTGCCTCACATAAAGAATTTATTGAAGAATTTAATAAGCTGACATATACTCGAACTGTTTTAGAATATCAAGATCATTTTGAATATTTTGTGCACATTAATGAATGTCAAAAATCTCACTTTTTCTAAGAGATTTTTTATTTTTAAATTCATCAGTGGGCTCAAACTAGAACTGCAACTAATAATAAGAATACTTAACATATGCTCACTCAACCAAACCTTTAAAGAAGCCTTATTCCATGCATAACCTATAATGGAAATATTTCGAAATTCATATTTCACGGGTAAAGTTTTCCTAAATTCGGAAGGATCAGGATCAAGAAATTATGAACAACCTTCCCAAGCCACGAGAAAGGAGATAGAATCTTAAAAAATAGTAAATGTTTGCTATAATATAGAGATCGATATTTTCCATAAAACCATTGCTCAAGAAAAACAATAATAGCCCTGGAGGATATTATTACTAAAGAAACATTATAAGAAAAAGTTTTAGCATCTCAATCTTAAGGATAAAGTTGATGCTCATAGAGATGGTAATGTTAAGAAGTTGTCATAGAGTGAAAAATAGCCAAATCGCAAAAACATATTAGGGTTAGAGTTTATTAACATTAATCATTACTGCAGCCGCTGCTGCAACCTAAATGATCGCGCGATGTCTACCCTCCAACGCCGTTAGTCTTTAAAATATTATTAGCCTGTCAATAGACTCAATTTCTATAAATATAATCCATAAAAGAAATAAAACAATTTTACCTTAAATTTTCTCTCTTTTTCTCTATTATTTCTCTATTTCGTTCTCATATCAGAAACCACGAGTAAGGCTCGTGACAGACTCCAAACTGAAAACAAAATCATAGAGCTTAACTTCTTTTAAGCACTTAAGCTTAAGTGAAAACCTAAATCATAACAAAAAAGTAAGAAAACATAAAGGGCAATTTTGAGCTCCTAAATGAAGTAACTAAATGTAACGGCCCCGGAAATTTAAAATGAAATATGTGTATTAAAAGGTCAAATGCGGAAGCGTAATAAAAATTTTGATTAAACATCCCTTACACTAAAACCAAAAACGTGCTCAAAGTATAAAAGAACAAACTAACTAAAAGAGAAACTCGAAAATAAAAGCTATAAATATGACTACGGAGTCTTCAGGCATCCCCTTCGTCGTCTTCCTGCGGAACGGGCTCGGGAACAATGTCTTCCTGATCTGAAATGATTAAATAAGGAATGAGCTACACCAGCCCAGTAAAGACATCACACTATCTCACCGTCACGGAGGTAAAGGTGGGTAGAAAACACAAAAGGACTAATGGAGCATAATTTACAACAAATTCTTTTATCAATAATAAAATCCTTCACTATCCACTTACCTCGGTGAAATTCATAAAACAATATACGAAAGCAATAACATTATCATCATCATGAAATCATAGGAACTGTATAACATAATACTTATCACGCCTTTTGCATCTCAATCATTTCACAACATATTTTTTCTTATTTACTAGCCTACTAGTATCCATGGGGATCCATAGGGGTCCCGCTACCCGTGAACCTTTAACACTTGTAATCACATTCCAGGGCCGTCCCCATACCCCGTCCGTATGGGCGCCAAAACTATAAACCTCAATACCCCGTCCGGTATGGGCGCCAAAACACATAAGGTCTCCATACCCCGTCCGGTATGAGAGACCACAATCCTGGTAGGGTTCCCTACGGACCCGGTCCGTCCACCATCTCCCAGGATATCTAGTCAGGCTGACCACATTATACAATTATAAATTTACATAACCTTTCATTCTCCTTTTCCTCAGTCAGCATCATCAAATCACACACAAACAAGCAACCAGTAATTCATGACAAACAAGCCAATATACAACATCGGGTTCTCAGTCATTCAACCCATAATCAATAAAACAATGATATATGCACACGAAACTATGAAATGAAAACATCAGACCTCATACTGTATTTAAAACGGTAAAATAGGCCAAACAACAGCTAACCGACAAACACACCAGACTCAGGCTCCATTAGCAACCTTAAACAATTTCACACATCTATTGATTCATGAAATACCGTTTTATCATTTATTGAACTTTAATACCGTGATAGGAAATAGGGTGAGGGGTCCTTACTTGTTTCGGGGTCCGAATACGGCTCTACAGTGCGTCTGCAGGCTG
Source organism: Carica papaya (assembly GCF_054855325.1). NCBI lineage: Eukaryota > Viridiplantae > Streptophyta > Magnoliopsida > Brassicales > Caricaceae > Carica > Carica papaya. Next base: position 48,689 of record NW_028277156.1, read on the forward strand.
TCCCTAATTTTTTCTGAATTTTTTCCGGGAAACTGAAACGCACTACTGGTACCTGCACGTGTCCCAAAAAATCTCAAATTAGACCCATGGCCCCTTTCAGCCAATATCGCAATTCCGACAAAGCAGCTCCGCCGTGCTCCGGCGACGGTGCCGCCACAAGCGGCGGCGATTCGCTTCGGGTTGGCTATTTTTGGCCAAATTCAGCCACACTTGCATTGGTCCCTGTGATAAAAAAACCCTAGGGCCCTCGGGGGGCCAAAAAATTACGAAAAACTGAAGCTTACCGGCGGCGGTGCTCTCGGGTGCGGCGGCTCTCCGGCGAGGTTCGTATTTTGGTGATTTGGCTCCGATCAACCTATAGAGAAAAGAATGGTGATCACGGTGATATAAAAATTGTATCAAACGGAGGCCGGGAAGGGCCTCATCGGAGGCAAAAACTGAGGAGAGGCGCGGTGGTGCCGTTGGGTTTTGGCCGTGTTTTTCGGCCGTTTGGCCAGAATTTTAGCTCCGATTTGGCCACAGGAAAACTCAGCATTGAAAAACGAGCCGGGGGTATGAAATTTACCTCGATCGGCAGTCGAAAAACTCCCTGGTGCGGCGGCGGGTGGCGGCGGCCGGCTCCTCCGGCGTCTGGTTCGTCTTCTCCGGCAAGGGCAGGCGGCTAGGGTTTTTGTGGTCAGGTGTGGGGGTTCTATTTATACCCTTTTGCCTTTTGATCACAGCCGTCCATTTTGATTAAATCTGGGCCGTCCGTGCGCGAGTAAATCTGGACCGTCCGTGCGCGTACATCTGGGTCGTCCGTACGCTTGCATATGGGCCATCCGTGCGCACGCTTAATCTGGGCCGTCCGTGCGCGCGGGGACGCATCTGGGCCGTCCGATCGTGCGCACGCTGATCGCCCACGTGGCTCGTTCCCGGGTCGACGTGGTCTTGCCACGCGGCAAGTCCTGGTTGGCCAGGGCTGCTGACTGGGCCGCTGACGTGGCATTGACGGGGCACAATTTTTTTAAATTGCGTTTTGACCCCCCGGTTTTCGATTTTCTTTTCAAAAATACCCCCAGAATCCTAATTTTCACTCCTTTTTGCCAAAATCAATTTCAATTAAATCCAAATAATATTTTTACCCAATTTTATCATTATTATTATTTTTATTCTTATTAAATTAAATTAAATTAAATTAAATAAATCAATTAAAATTCAAAATTTATAAAATAAACTAAATAAAATAAATTCAAAAATTAATTCAAAATAATAATAATAAATGACAAAATTAATGGGTGTTACAACTCCCCCCCCCCCTTAAAGAAATTTGGTCCCCCAAATTTGGTATCGTCAAAGGGGATTGAGGTAGATAAGGCAAAAATAGATATGTTCAAATCACTACCCTACTCCACTGGTGTGTGAGAAGTGCGATCCTTCCTTTGGCATGTGGGTTCTATAAGAGATTTATCAAAGAATTTTTCAAGATCACCCAGCCTCTATGTAGGCTGCTGCAAAAAGTAGTAACCTTTAAAATTGATGCATCATGTAGAAAAGCAATTGATGAGCTTAAGGAGAAGTTGGTATCAACACCGATCTTGTAGAAAAACGCTTGTTTAATCATTTAACAAGGTCTGTTGAGTGCGCAACATAGCAGAATTCTACCATTAAAATTCCTAAATACGTAATAATTTAGGGTGTTTGATGATTAATGGTTAGTTTCATACTAAGAAGGATGTATAATCTAGTTTGAATGAATTATGCGGTTGAATTCATTGATTAGAACCAGGTCTTTTCAACTTTTAATGCTGTTAGTGAACTAAATTCTAGGAACGTGTTTGAGGTTGTTCATTACAAGGATTAACAAACAAGCATCTCTTGATTAATCTAGGATTAACGAAAGAATGGTTATTAAAAGCATCTCTGAAAACTAGAATTGGTATATTGAAGTTTGAGAAAAACAGTCATTGCAATCATGATCAATCTTATAACTGGAATAAAAAATATTTCTTTAACTAGAAATCAATCTTAACTTTTTGTTACTTTAATTACTTGTTGATAATATTCTGTGCCTTTTTGTTTTAAGCTTTGTTAATTCATTTTAATCCTTTGTTGAAATAAAAACCTCCAAATTTGTTTGATCACTAGCCATAAAGGAGAGTAGTCTTCAATTCCCTAAGAATCCGATCATATTCATTCTACTATAATATTATTTTTTTATTTGAATAAGAATTTAATTTTGTGGATTTGACACCCATCAATGGTGGTCGTGGCATAACAGGCAGATCCAACGGCGAAAGAGTTGGACTAACGACTTTCTAACCTCATGGCCAAAGCTTGTGAGATCCAGAGAAAGTAATTGGCGACAATTCAAGTTTGTAGTGGAGATTTTGCGTGATGGAAGTCATGATCAGAGATGGCAAGCTCAGCAACCCAAACTGCAATCACACCGGACGGGCTGCGAGGGGTCCTACTGACTCCCCTTGAGCACAAGGAAGAAGAGATGAGGAAATGGGTTTAAGGGGTTAAAAAATAACCCTAAAACCATTTTGACTAGTTCATGAAAAATATAAGTGAACTGAACTAATCCAGTTCAAAGAGACCCTATTTACCCTTCTGGTCAATTGTCCAACTTGCCTTGCTTGCCCAAGGTGGAATTTTTATTTTTTGAGGGTCGCTCTTAGATCCAGAGATGTAATAAATATTTTTTGGTGCATGGAACACTGTAGAAACAAAAAGTGGAGGTGGTTTCATTCTTTTTGGGTGATGTAGAGGATGTTTGGTACCAATGATGGTTTTGAAGAACTTAACTAGAATTTTTTCATAGAGGAACTCTGTCAAAGATTTGGAGGTGTCTTATAGAAAGATTTTATTAAAGAATTTAACAAGCTCACACATACCAGAGCCGTTTTAGAATATCAAAGATCATTTTAACATTTTGTGTGCATTAATGAATGCCAATAATCTCACTCTTTCTAAGAGATTTTTTATTTCCAATTTCATCAGCGGACTCAAACCAGAACTACAGCCAATAGTTAGGCTACTTAACACATCCTTGCTCAACCAAACCCTATAATGGAAATATCTTAAAATTTATATTTCTCGGGTAAAGTTGTCCTAAATTCATAAGGATCTAGATCAAGAAATTATGAAGAACCTTCCCAAGCCACGAGAAAAGAGAAAAAATCTAAAAGAACAATAACTACTTGTTACAAATATAGAGATCGGCATTTTCCATAACACCATTGCTCAAGCAAAAACTAATAGCCTTGAGGGAGATTTTTACTGAAGAAACATTAGAAGAAAAAGTTTTAATATCTCAACCTTAAGGATAAAGTTGATGCTTAAGGGGAAGGTATTGTCAAGAAGTTGTCATAGAGTGTATAATAGTCAAATCACTTAAACCGATTAGGGTTAGAGTTGATTAATGATAACTGTTACTACAACCACTGCTACAACCTAAATGGTCAGACGATGTCCCCTTCTAGCGTTATTCATCTTTAATAATATTAACTTATAAATAGACTCAATTTCTATAAATGTAATCCATTAAAGAAATAAAACAATTTTACCTAAAAATTTCTCTTTTTTTCTTCATTATTTTTCTCTTGTTTCTCTATTTCTTTCTCATATTAGAAACCCTTAGTAAGGGTTCTGATAGACTCCAAGACTGAAAAAAAAATCACAGAGCTTAACTTGTTTTAAGCACTAAAGCTAAAGTGAAAGCCTGAATCACAGGAGAAAAAGTATAAAAAAGTAAAGGGAAAATTTGAGCTCCTAAATGAATTAACTAAGGCATTGATCTTAAAAAATTAAATTGAATTATTAAATAACGTTTCATTCATGCTCTTGAAATCAAAATTCTCATATTTCAATCTTCTAATGTCACAGACCACAGCCCATCTTATAGGGTAATGACTGGAGCATTCTTCCATAAATCATATAAACTCGAGTAAAGTAAAATAACTTAACTTTATTAATAATAAAAGAGTCGCAGAAGCATTGCATCTTTAAATATAAAACATAAATATGTACAAGTCTCTAAATTTTCTTACTTACATTACTAAACAGAAGTATGAAATAGTAACCTTAATATAAGAGTTTAGACTTCAAAAATTTCATCTGTATCATCGCTCACTCTACAACGGCATCTTCAGTATCTGGAGGGTAATAAAGGGATGAGATAAAATATCCCAATAAGCAATATTCTGAAATCACAACATAGTACATGTAATATATAATTTTTTTACACATAATAGAACATATATCATATAATCTTTTAAAAACATATACGAATAAGAAGACGAAGGCACAAATCAGAAAATAGATTCACGTTGTATACTTCATCACTATTATGGAGGATCAATCAGTTACCATATATTATGCGTAGGCATAGATACTTATCATTGGTTTCCCTTATACTCGAACACGGAACAACATACATGAGTACCTTGAAATATTGCTACCCCCCGAACACAGAATGGTTAGGGCAAGCATATCAGACTGTTTTTCCATACACTCGAACACGGAACGATTATGTATGGGTACACACTTATCACTTCACCAATACACCTGAACACGGAATGGTTATGTACGACCAGATTGAAGCCTAACATAATACAGGTTCTTTCAGAATAACTTCTTTCCAAAAGGAGTGATGCATACATATCAAAATCACATTTTGAAAATAAAAAGCGAAATAATACTTATATCGAAGTAAAACTTTAACAAATGCTTAGCAAATACGAAAGAAAAATAAAATAACTGCACATTTTTATATTGAAAATACGAAAAATATTTCAAAACTACATAGGATATGAATCCATAATATCCACTTATCTTAGGTCCTCATTAGTCGTAGTCTTAATTCCAGCAGATTTCTGACTTATTTATGACTTTTTCCTCTAAAATATTTGGCAGAGTTTCAAGATGATTTTTGATCACTTTTTTTGACTAAAAAATATCCAACACAATACTCAAAAACTAATCCCAAAAATCAAATAGAAATTGAACTTCAAAACTTAAGAAAAGACTTACCTTTCTAACGATTTATAACTTTTTTTTAATTGTGATCCTTATTCTTCTTCTCTTCCTCTTTCTCTGCTCTTGCAAATTTAGCAGAGTTCTCTCAAGATTTTTATCTAAAACCTCAAAATACTTTCAAATATCACACACTTGGTACTCCCTCTTCTTTCTTCACCTCTATGTTTTTCACTATTTTTCTCATATCCAGAATGTCTCTTCCTCCCTTCTCCTATCCCCTATTTATAGGAGTGGAAAGCCATGAAGGAAAGGTTGCCACCATTCCGTCATACTGTTTTATCTAAAAATTGTCACCTTTTATCATGTCATTTCACTTAAAAGGTAATCACTCTTTACATATGGTTTTATCTAAAAGGTCTTTTCACATGCCACTTTATTTAAAAGGTTACCACTTTTCACATGTCAGTTTAATTAAAAAGTTCCCACCTTTTCCATACCTCTTCATGCTTATTCTAGCTCCTTCATCCTTATCCATCCTTTTTCCATTTGACTCTAAATTATGTCCTTAACTATTTTTATATATTTTCAAACACATATAAAACTAAATTAAATATATCAAATATAAGAAATTAATTCGGAGGTATTTTCAAGCTATCACATCCTCGCCCCCTTAAAAAAAAATTTAGTCCTCCAAATTGGACTTACCAATAGTCATAAACAGATGTGAGTATTTAGCCTTCATTTCCTCTTCTAGCTCCCATGTGGCTTTTTCAGTCGAATGGTGCTGCCATACTACCTTTATTAAGATTACCTTATACCGTAATATCCTTTCTTTACGGTCCACTATCTTCACAGGAAGCTCAATATAGGATGGGTTATCCTGAAGTACAAGGGGTTCATATCAGAGTACATGCGATGGATCTGGGTGATATTTCTTCAACATCAAAATATGGAAGACATTGTGTATGTTGGCTAACTCAGGTAGCAATGCTAAACAGTAGGCGACAACTCCTACTCTATCTAATATCTCAAAAAGTCCAATAAATCGAGGACTGAGTTTTTCTTTTTTCCCAAACTCATAATCCCTTTAATTGGTGAGATTTTTAGACATACATAGTTGCCTACTTCAAATTCTAAATCTCTTCTTCGATTGTCGGCATAACTTTTCTTCCTATTTTGAGCTGTCAAAAGATGTTTCTTGATCAACTTCACTTTCTTTGTAGTTTATTCCACTGATTGAGGTCCAACTAGTTTTCATTCTCTAACTTCTTCCCAAAAAATAGGTGATCTGCAGGGTCCTCCGTGTAAAGCCTCATAGGGTGCCATTTGAATGCTAGACTGATAACTATTGTTATATGTGAACTCAATCAGAGGTAAATGATTGTCCCAATTACCTCGCAACTCAATGACATAGGCTCGTAGCATATCTTCTAGAGTTTGAATTATCTGTTCTGATTGACCATCTATTTGAGGATGGAAAGCCATACTAAAGGATAGCTTGGTCCCTATAGCATTCTGTAGACTGGTCTAAAATTTTGAAGAAAAACAGGGATCTCGATCAGAGATGATTGTGAGTGGAATTCCATGCTATCTCACAATCTCCTTGATATAGAGCCTGGCCACTTTGTCGAGAGGGTCATTTACTCTGATAGCCAGAAAATGAGCAGAATTGGTTAATCTATCAACGATAACCCAAATAGCATCATGTTGGGATCTTATTTTAGGTAGATCAACCACGAAATCCATAGTAATATATTCTCATTTCCACTCTGCTACTAGTAAGGGTTGAAGTAGTCTTACCAGTTTCTGACGTTTGGCATTCACTTGTTGGCATATCAGACATTTAGAAACAAACTTTGTTATATCTTTCTTCATCCAACTCCATCGATAATTGGTTCTCAAGTTCTGATACTTAGTGTTGCTAGGGTGCATAGCAAATCTAGAGCAATGCACTTCTTCTAATATCTTATTTTTCATACTATTATTATTCGACACACATGCTCTTTTTTCAAACCTCAATACACCATCTTTTGATAGTTTGAATTCTTGCCTAAGTCTCTTACTGACATCTTCCATAATCAACTTTAAGATAAGATTAGACTGTTGAGCTTCTCTAATTTTCTGCATCAAAATGGGTTGTACTTTTATATTTACTAGGTATCCTCCTGATTTCTTAAGTCAGACATTCAGATTCAATTTCTAGAACTCCTCTACGAGTCTCCACTCTGAGGCCATTATCTAAGAAAGAGTGCAAGTACTCTTCCTACTAACTGCATTTGTAACCGTATTACCTTTTCGCAGATGATATCGGATCTTGCAATCATGATCCTTAAGTAATTCCATCCATTTCCTTTGGTGAATATTAAGTTCTTTCTGCGAGAACAAATACTTCAAACTCTTATGGTCTGTGTGAATCTCAAAACTTTCACTATGTAGATAATGGCGCTAGATCTTTAAGGAAAACATTATGGCAGCTAGTTCTAAGTCATGGGTAGGATGGTTTTGCTCATGATTCTTTAATTGTTTGGAACCATAAGGTATCATTTTTTCATGTTGCATTAGCACGCATCCCAACCCTTGCTTTGAAGCATCACTGTATATAAAAAATTCACCAATACCATTAGGAATAGTCAATATTGGAGCTTTTATCAACCGTTTCTTTAGTTCTTGAAAACTTTTTTTGCATTTATCATTCCATTCAAACTTGTATCATTTCTAATGAGCTGAGTTAGTGGATTAGAAATCTTTAAAAAAATTTCAATAAACTTCCTGTAGCATCCAACTAAACTAATAAAATTTCGGACTTCAGTTACTGTTGTAGGCCTTTTTCAATTTGCTACTACTTCTACTTTAACTGGATCTACTGATATCTCGTCCTTTGAAACTGTATGTCTAAGAAAGTCAACCTCATTTAATCAAAACTCACACTTCTTAAACTTGGCATACAACTTATTTTTCTTAAGTATCCTAAGCACTATTGCCAAATGCTTCGCATGTTCAACCTCGCTTCGTGAATAAATCAGTATATCATTAATGAAGATGATGACAAACTTATCTAAGAATGGTTAAAAGACTCTGTTCATCAAATCCATAAATGCTATGAGAGCATTTGTTAGACCAAATGACATGACTAAGAATTCATAATGGCTATACATGGTTCTGAAGGCAGTCTTGGGAATATCATTTTTCTTAAATTTTAGTTGATGGTATCCAAAATATAGATCAATATTTGAAAATACTTGTGCTCCTTGAAGTTGGTTGAATAGATCATCGATACGAGGCAACAGATACTTATTCTTTATGGTAACTTGGTTTAGTTGCCTATAGTCGATATAGAGTCGCATGGTACCATCCTTCTTCTTTACAAATAGTATTGGAGCTCTGCATGGTGATACACTTGGTCTGATGAAACCCTTATCCAATAATTCCTGCAATTGTTTCTTGAGTTACTCTAATTCTCTTTCGTCATTCGATACGGAGCCTTAGATAGGACTTGTACCAGAAATTTAGTCAATGAAGAACTCAATCTCCCAGTTTGCAGGTAAAGTTGGAAGATCTTCTGGGAAAACATTAGAAAATTCCTTCACCATTGGTATCTATTGTAGATTGACTTCTCTATTTCTATTCTCCACTATGTACACCAAATACCCTACACATCCCTTCTCAAGTAATCGTTGAGCTTGAATGCAAGATACGAGACATGGATATTGGGGCTCCCTAATCCCTTTGAATTTGAAGGCCTTGTCATTGGGAATATTAAAAGTCACTGTCTTTCCATGATAATCTATATTGGCATGGTATACTGCTAACTAATCCATTTTTAGTATGACATCAAAATCGTGTATGTCTAAGAGTATGAGATCTATTGGTAACTCTTTGTTGGCAATCTCTACAATACATAGTTGACAGACTGTACTAGTTGTCAAGTCCTTATTGGTTGGGGTAGAGACTACTAATACATATTCTAAAGGTAACTGTTCAATATTAGATGCTGAGCAAACTCATGTGATATAAAAAAGTGTGTAGATCCTTGGTCTATTAAAACTTTAGCCAAGGTACTAGAGATAGTGAGCATATCTTGGATTATATCTCGAGAGGATTGAGCATCTCGCTCTGTAATGGCATATACTCTTCCTTGAGTTGTTGGTTTGAGATGCTCTTTGTTGATAGGACACTCTTTGATTCGATGTTGAGTACTACCACATCTGAAGCATCCATTTGTCAACTTGTAGCAGGGTTTGCTATCATTGTTCTTTCTACAATGGGAGCATATATGTTCTGGCCCTTGTGCTATGATTAAGAGATATGTTTTCTACCTTTTAACAGGTTATTGTGGCTCATAGACCTTTCTCTTATTATTTGGTATGAATGATCGAACCCGCTGGATCTGTTGTGGGGCTGGGCTTGTAACCTCTTCTATAATCTGGGCTCATTTCAGTGTTTCTTGATAGTCATTAATTTTCAGAATGAAGATTTTATCTTAGATCTCTTTATGCAAGCCTCTCTAAAACTTCTTGGCTCTTAGGCTTCTATCTGCTATTAAGTTGGGTGCAGACCGAGCTAGCTTTATAAGCTTTTCTACATATTCTGCCACCCTTATATTCTCTTGCTTTAATTCTAGGAATTCCATTGCTTTTGTTCTTGAACAAAGTCAGGGAAATACTTCTCATAGAATGCCGCTCCAAATATTTTCCAAAGGATCAGTGTCCTCTGTGATCCCTTCTTCAAGCGCCACCAGTGTTCTGCAGCTTCCTTGAACATGAATGTGGTAAATTATACCTTTTGCTTTGAAGTGGTGCTGAGAACATCAAATATATTCTCTAACTCCACGATCCACTATTTGGCTCATATCGGGTCTGTTGCTCTAGGAAATGATGGTGGGTTCATTCTCTTAAATCTTTCAATGAGTTTTCCATTATTTTCTTCCATCGGTCAAGTGTTACTAGTACTAGGATTATTACCATTTGTAGCACTTTGGCTATGGACTACGTGTTGAGTTACCACCGTGGCCAAGCCTTCGACTATACACATGAGTCTATCTAGACTCTCCTCGATCTGGTCTTCCAAAATTCTGTGTCTTCTCTCTCGGTATCCTTGTCATTTCCTATATTAATGAAATTCAAATTTAGAGACATTTTCCTATGTTTCTCAACTCTATCTAAGTCTTATGTAACTCTAAGTCTCGTATTCAAGGGATGTCTTATAATCATGCTCTAATACCATTTGTCACGGACCACACCCTGTCTTATAGGGTAATGACCGGAGCATACTTCCGTAAATTATATAGACTCGAATAAAGTAAAATAACTTAATTTTATTAATAAAAAAAGAGTCACTGAAGTGTTACATCATTTAAATATAAAACATAAACATATATAAGAGGCTCTAAATTTTCTTACTTACATTACTAAATAAAAATACGAAACAGTAACCTTAATATCAGAGTCTAGACTTCAGAATTTTTCTCCATATCACCGCTCACTCTGCATCAGTATCTTCAGTATCTGGAGGGTGATAGGGAGGTGAGATAATATATCCCAATAAGCAATATTATAAAATCGCAATATAGTACATGCAATATATAGTTTCTTTACATACAACAAAACATATATTATATAATCTTTCCAAAACAGACATGAGTCAAAAGACGAAGACACAAATCAGAAAATATATTCATGTTGTATACTTCGTCACTATTATGGAGGATCAATTAATTACCATACATCATGTATAGGCATATATACTTATCACTGGTTTTCCATGTACCCAAATACGGAACGACATACATGAGTACCTTGAAATATTGCTACCCCCAGAACACGTAATGATTAGGGCATGCAGATTAAACTATTTTCCCATACACCGAAATATGGAACGGTTATGTATGGGTACACATTTATCACTTCACCAATACACCCGAACACAGAATAGTTATGTATGACCACATTAAAGTCTAACATAATGCAGGTGCTTTCGGAATAACTTCTTTTCACAATGAGTGATGCACACATATCAAAATCACATTTTAAAAATACAAAGTGAAATAATACTTATATTGAAGTAAAACTTTAACAAATACTTAGCAAATACATAAGACAAATAAAATATGTGCACATTTTTATATTAAAAATACGCAAAATACCTCAAAACTATGTAGGAAATAAATCCATAATATCCACTACCTTAGGTTCTCAACAGTCATAGTCCTAATTCTGGCAGAGTTTCGTCTTTATTTACAACTTTTTTCTCTAAAAAATTTAGTAGAGTTTCAGAATGATTTTTTGTCACTTTCTTGACTCAAAAATATTTAACACAATACTTAAAAACTAATCCCAAAAATCTAACGGTTTATAACTTTCTTTTGATCATGATCCTTATTCTTCTTCTCTTCCTATTTCTCTGCTCTCATAAATTTAGCAGAGTTTCATCAAAGTTTTTATCTAAAACCTCAAAATACTTTCAAATATCATACACTTCATACTCCCTCTTCTTTTTTCACCTCTTTACTTTTTATTATTTTTCTCTCATCTAGAATGTCTCTTCCTCCCTTCTCCTATCCCCTATTTATAGGAGTGGGGAGCCATGGGGGAAAGGTTGCCACCATTCCATCATACTATTTTATCTAAAAGTTGTCACATTTTATCATGTCACTTCATTTAGAAGGTTACCATTCTTCACATTCCGTTTTATCTAAAAGGTCTTTCATATGTCACTTTATCTTAAAGGTTACCACTTTCACATGCCACTTCATTTAAAAGGTTCTCACTTTTTCCCATACCTCTTCATGCTTATTCTAGCTCCTTAATCCTTATCCATTTTTCAAGCTATCACATCCTCCCCTCCCTTAAAAAGAAATTTGGTCCTTCAAATTGGACTTACTAATAGTCATAAACAAATATGGGTATTTGGCCTTCATTTCCTCTTCTGGCTCCCATGTGGCTTCTTTAGTCGAATGGTGCTGCCATAGCACACCGCATGGCAAGACACGCCGACATCGCCACCATGCAGAAGGCAACGCCGAAGATCCACATACCCAGTTATACTTTGACCCAAATTCAGTTCCGTGTACATGAACGACATAGATGCATTCCTTCCTTAGGCTTGATCAGAAAGATGAGATCAATCACGATTTACTGCTCAGATTCGCCCATGCAACCTGCCTAAACAGATAACTATTGGACGACTCTCCTTACTCCATATCGACGCGAATGGACGACCTAGATCGACATGGGATAAGTATTTAAACATCGTATCACAGGGGACCCCTAACCCTAGCCGCACCTGCCCTCACCAGAAAAGAAAGACCAGTCGCTGGAGAAAGAGATCGACCCCCAGCCAGCTGCACCGGAGCCACCACCGACCGCCAAAAAAGGTAAAATTCTCTCCTACCTGCTCACAATTCAATTTCGAGTCTCCTTGTGGCCATATCGGAGTAAAAAGGACAATGGATGAGCTAAAAATCATAGGCAAAGCCTGGCGGAGCCGCCACAGCTAAAACCCTAAAACCCCTCCGATGAGCCCTTTCCCATTTCCTATTTCACACAATTTTCTGACCATTGTTCACTGTCTTTTTTTGTGCAAGTTAGCCGAAAAAGAAATCCCACCCGCAAAGGAGAATCGACGGAGCCGCCGCACCCGGAGACCCCTCCTCTCCCCCCCCTCCCCCCCCCCCCCCCCCCCCCGCCAATAGGTTCAGTTTTTTTTGTGATTTTTTGACTAAGCGAGGCCCCCTAACGTGTTCTTCCAAAGGGATACGTGTAAAATCGATCAAAACCGGCCAAAATCGGTCAAAACTAGCCAAGTTGAGGAACACTGTCACCGTGAGTGGCGGAGCCAGCATCGGAGCATGGCGGCGCTGCCATGCTGGAACCCTAAAATGGGCCGAAAATGGTTTTCAACACCAATTTTGAGTTTTTATAGTATGTTTAGGTACGTAATGAGTATTTTAGATTCTCATATAAAATATTCAAGAAACCTTGGACCCCTTAGGAGGCATAGTAGATAGTACGGTATTTCGAAACACCGATCTGGGTAAGAATTTCTCATTCTATTCTCGGTTACGGTAAATTGAGGATTAATAATCGATAATTATGTGTTTTATGAAAAAATTAGAAAAACCCTAAAAATATTACAAGTCACCAATTGAGCCGAAACTGGTTAGTTTACATTTGTCCTGATTCCCCGTTTATTTTCCTGTACTACCTATATTTTCTTACTATTATACTGTGCGTAATTGAATTGATGATTTTTATGGTCTTCTCAGTTATTTGGTTATTTAGTTCCTCCTGTATTGTTTATTCGGTATTCTGGTTATTGGTTATTTGACTATGCTAAATTATATCACTTGTTTAAGTACCATTTGAATTAATATGTGAATATGAAATGAGATGTGAGTATACTTTAGTGGTTGTTTGGATGATGATAGTCTAAATAAATAAAAGCTTACTAGGCATCCTAAGAAAGGGTGGACGGATCCGGTATATTGGGAATCCTACTGTGGACATTATTTAAGTCGGACGGGGCTGAGAAGTCTCATACCATAAGGGTTTTGGAGATATAGTTTACCCTTATACCGGACGGGATATCGAGACGACGGTGTTTTTGGCGTCCATTACTGGATGGGGTGTGGGGTCGGCCAGGTTAATTGTCAAATCTTGATACTGGGTTCAAGATTAGAAGGATATCGCTATGGATCCCCCAATGGTCCCAGTAAGTAGGTTAAAAAGGAAGGATTATTGATTCTATGCATGAAATTGAAATGTCATTCGGTTAATTGTCTTCATATGTTGATTTTAAAAAAAACTGTAACGGTAAGTATCGAATAAAAAATTTTAAAGATAAATGTATTTACTTAAAGTAAGGGGTCTATTAGTTGTTTTCTGATTTTTACCAATTTTCGGTTTTCTATATCAGTGATTACTCTGATATTCTTACTAGGCTAGTATACTTACCATTTCATTAATAATTTCAGATGAAGAAAATCAAGATCTAGATCCTAATCAGTAAGAGGGTTGTGAGTAGTCTATCTCCCGGACTCCCTTCAAATGCTAGTGAATGTTGCCCTAAAATACTTGTTTATTTATTTTTTTTTAATTAACGTTTTTCTTTTATGAACCACGTAGAAGGGACATTTTCGTAGCTCTATTGGACAATTCAATTTATTGTGTAAGGAATGTAAACCCTAATATTATCATTCGCTTTCAAATTATAAATTTATTTCCTTTAAGGTTTCAGGTGTGTACATATTAAGTTAGTTTTTGAAGTGAAAATATTTAAAATAAATTATTAAAAATTAGTTTATTATGTATTTTAAATATTAAATATTTTTAATTTTTTAACAGAAAAAGTTAAAATAGATATACTATATTTAAATATTTTAAAAATAACTCAAAAAAATAACTTTAGTAAACATATGTTTATTGATATCAATTTATAATTTAATTAATTAGCTAAAATTATTTTTTAAAACATTTAAATATAATATAATCATTTAAATATAATATAATATAATTAATTAGTTAAAATTAATTTAGATTTTAATTCAAATGATTTATTATTTTTTTATTATTATAATTTTGTGCAAAATTGAATCACGAAATCTTGGGCGTCGGTACCCAGGTGAAATTGTGATTCTTAGTCAAAAAGGGTCAATACCACATGTAACATCACCCTAACAATTCTTTTTTCTTTCTTTAAATTTTAATAATTATGAAGTTGAGAAATTAAAAGTTTAAAAGAAAAATTTATAATAACATCGAGGTAGCTAATTTCATTGACTTAATTGATCATGATTTTATTTATTGGAAAATTATATAGACAAAGTTAAATATATTAAACTTTAAACTTTAACATGAACTTTCTGTCCAGCTTGGCAGTGACCTGCGAAACCACAGAAGAAGTAGTAATCTCCGCTGCTTTTCAAACTAATCGAATCGGATCCTGTCGTGTATGTGGCAATTGGAGACGCCGCATTGCATGACTCGAAATCTTCCCTTTTAACTTGTTTCACGTTGTGAAGTTGCTTATTGTACTCGAAAACTGCACCATTTTATGCACAAAACCATTATTATAACTTACCATCTACATATATACATTCATACATACATGCATACATACATACATACAAGTATTGTAATGTATATACCTAGAGTGTCCCCGACATGGAAAGTGTTGGAGGAAGCCCATTTTTGGTAATCAGCAGCGGGACTCCACCCAGCGGAGTCACCGACCTTGTGAACAGCACCGAGAGAGAATCCCCAGAGAGCCATGGTGATCACCAAAAAGAACAAACCCATCCTCATGATTTTACTCACAGCTATTATTTTTAATTGTTTGGAAAGACAAACAAGCGAGGCAGACAAGTAGTGGATGACTTGAAGTCGTGATAGTATATATATACATAATTCAATCAAGTTTTATTAATTATGACCAAGAAACACGTTTGGATGCTAAATTCAAAAATTCTTAATTTAATATTATCTAAACTTTAAGAAAATTGATATTTTACCAAGTTAAAAAAAATTAAAACATTACAATTCATGATTTCTTTTAAATAACTATTGATCTCAATATTAATTTTGTGCTAATTCAATTTTTATACTTTAAAAAATTATTAGATTTAGTCACTCATTATTTTTGGCATTAAATACTATTAATATGTATTTAAAATATTAATAAAATTGACACGTGATATAAATTAATTAAAAAATTTTTTTACATAAATTGTTACCTTCGTCTGACATGACAGTTGAAATGTCAGTAATTTTAATTTAAAACTACCTTAATTTGTTTAAATTAATAAAAAATTTGTTTATACAATCCCTATATTTTCTAAGATTACCCAATACTGATGATCTTTCACCAGGTCACCCATCTCAATTTCAAATAATTTTTAAATATATTTAACATTTGATTTGAGCGGTGTAATATTTTTTGAGAAGTTAAATATTCGAGTATCATGAGGTGTGTTTTTCATTCATATATTATTATTAAAAAAATTAATATATTATATCTATATATCACTCAATGGTGTATATATATATATATAAAACCAATTAATTTTATATATATGTGTATAATTCAATTATATTTTATTAATTATGACCAAGGAACACGTTTGGATGCTAAATTGGAAAATTCTAAAATTAATATTATTTAACTTTAAGAAAATTGATACTTTACCAAATTAAAAAAATTAAAACATTACAACTCAAGATTTCTTTTAATTAACCGTTGATCTCAGTATCAATTGTGTTCTAATTTAGTTTTTATCTTTTAAAAAATTATTAAATTTAGTCACTCTTTGTCTTAGCTTTTAATACTACTAATATATATCTAATGTGTTACCAAAATTAACACGTGATATAAATTTATTAAATGCTTTTTCTACATAAATTATCACATTTACATAATGTGACAATTGAAATGACAGTAATTTTAATTTAAACTTCCCTTAATCTATTCAAATTAATGAAAAAAAAAATGTTTATAGTATCCCATATTTTCCGAGCTTAACCCAATATTGATGATCTTCATTGGGTCACCCATCTCGACTCCCAACAATTCTTAAATATATTTGACATTTGACTTGAGTGGTGTAACTTTTTTTGAGAAGTTAAAAATTCGAGTGTCATAAGGTGTGTTTTTTATTTGCAAAATGTCAATAAAAAATTAGCTTATATATATTTATATATATCATTCAATGGAATATATAAAGTATATATGAAACCAATCAAATATATATATATATGTAAATTGATATATCTATGTATCACTCAATGAAATATATAAAAAACTTTGATCAAATTGTTGATTCTGGGTTCTGCATCAATTCTGTTTGCATTCTTAGTGTAAAAGAAAAAACGTATGTTTTCTTAGAGTGTATGTCGGATGGATTGGTGATATAGTTTTTTTATTTTATTCGTTTTTGTATAGAGACAGCAGCAGTTATATGACTAAGCCTTGGGTAAGGCTTACACCCAGAAGCTGTAAGGCTTACACCCAGAAGCAGCAGCTGATATCAGATCGTGCACATGCAAGCCTTGGGCAAGGCTTATACCCTAGGTATAACATCAGATACAAAATTTTCAAAATCTATAAAAAAAAAAAAGAGAAAATAGGAAAACAAATAAAAATGAGTATTTTAAACATGGAAAGAGACCGGGATCATAGGAGGAAAAAATACTAGTTGCCCACAGCTTGACCCTTTAAATAGAAGAAGAAAAAGAGGCCAACAACAGCAAGAAAAACGCAACAGCAAATTTCGTCTGTAATACCATGGGCTGAAATTTGGCCCGAAATTTTTTTTTTCAACGTATATAATATATATAAATATAAATAAATTTTATTTTAATTTAATTTTTATTAAATTTTGATAAAAAAAATGAATTAAGGATAAAATTAAAAATAATTATGGGAAAAAGGGATGAAATTGTGAATAAGGAGGGTTACTTTGAAAGAAAATTTAGAAACAGGGAGTGAAATTGCAAAAGAGAAAATATGACCACATGGGACGACCACGTTAACAGCCACGGTGAACCAAAATACGTCGTGTGATGGAGACACTAACATCAGCTCCACGCGAGAGGCCACATGGGCGATCCGCGTGTTTGGACAATCCACCGGTCCAGATCACATCCCGCGCGCACGAACGGTTCAAATACGTTTCCTCTTCAGGCATAATCGAATGGTCAGATCCAATCTGATCATGCAGAGAAAATTCATTTCTCGAATAAGAATGATCCAACGGATGGAAGAGGGACACGTGTCTCCGCACAGATGGCCCAGATCAACTCGGAGAGGGTATTTAAATATCGCGTTCCAGGGAACCCTAACCCTAACTGCACTAGTCCTCGCTGGAAAAGAAGAAGAAGGGCGGCCGAAAAAGAAACTGACCGCCATTGTCGCCGCACCGGAACCACCACCGATGCTGAAATAGGTAATTTTTTTCCTTCTTGCTCGGAATTTGATCCCGAGTCTCCTTATGCCAAAATCAAAGCCAAAGGGTTGATGGGTGAGCTAAAAACCGTTGCCAAAACTCGGCTGAGCCGCCACAGCCAAAACCCAAAACCCTATCCGATGACCCCCTTCCCATTTTCCATTTCACATGATTTTTTAACTAATGTGTTCGTCATCCCTTTCTATGCAGATTAGTTGAAGAAGAAACCCTAGCCGCGAAGGAGAACCGACAGAGTCGTCGCACCCAGAGACCCCTTGCCCTCCCCCCCTTCGCTGGTATGTTTGATTTTGTTTTATTTTTCTGGCCAACTAAGGCTTCCTAATATATTTTTTTTACAGGGATACGTGTAAAATTGAATAAAATTGGCCAAAATTGACCAGATCGAGGTGACTTGCCACCATGAGCGACGGAGCCAGTGCTCGAGCACGACGACAGCGCTGTGCTAGAACCCTAAAATTGGTCGAAAAGGGTTTTCAACATTGATTTTAGATTTTTGGGGTATTTTTAGGTACGTGACAAGTATTTTAATTTTTGCAGAGAAAATTTAAAAAAACCTAGGACCCATCAAGAGATGTAGTGGGTAGCACAACATTTCAAAATAATGATTCGGGTAGGGATCCCTCACCCTATTCTCTGTTACAGTAAATTAAGACTTAAAAATTAATAATTTCGTGTTTTGTGAAAATTAGAAGAACTCTAATAATAATTATAAGTCAATAGTGGAGTCAGAACTGGTCAGTATACGATTGCCCTAATTTACTATTCATTTCTCCTGTATTGCTTAAAATATTGACTATTGAATTATGTGCATTAAATTGCTAGTTTGAACTGTACCCTCGGTTATCTACTTTATTTGGTTCTCCTTGCACTGTTTATTTGTTTATTTGGTTATTTGGTTTCTCAATTATCATAAATTATATTGCTTACTTAGATGCCTTTTAGGTTAATCTGTAAATACATAATGAGGCATTGGTATGTGATTGGTGGTTATTTGGATGATGAGGATCAATATATGTGGAAACTTATTGGGTACCCTGGGAAAGGGTGGATGGATCCGGTACATAGGGAACCCTACTGTGGACATTATTTTAGTCGGATGGAGCTGAGAAGTCCCATACCGGAAGATTTTGGGAGATATGGTTCACCCTCATACCGGACGGGGTATCAAGGGGATGATATGTCTGGTGCCCATCACCGGACAGGGTATGGGGACGGCTGGAATAATTATCAATCTAGATATTGGAGTTCACGAGTAAAGGGATATTTTTATGGACCCTCAAGGGTCCAAGTAAGTAGGTTAAAAGGAAGAGTTACAGATCTTATGCTTGAAATTAAAAAGTCATCTGGTTACTTATCTTCATAGGTTGATTTTGAAAAATCTGTAATAGTAAGTATCGAATAAATGTTTTAATATTAAATGTATTTACTTAAATCAAGGGTGATTTTTACCAACCTTCAATTTTTCGTATCAGTGATTTGTGTGATACCCTTATTGGACTAGTGTAATTCACTTTTTTATTAACTATTTCATACTAAGAAGACCAAGATCCAGATCCCGATCAGCAAGAAGGATGTGAATAGTTCATCTCCCGGACTCCCTTCAAGTGCTTGTGGAGGTTAACCCCCTAGGATATCTATTTATTTATTTTTAATTATCGTTTGATTTTTTTTATGATCTAATGTAGAAGGGACATTCTTGTAGCTCTATTGGGCATTCCAATTTACTATGTAAGGAATGTAAACCCTAACTTTATTGTTCACTTTTACATTTAGATAATAAATCTTTTTATTTTAGTTCGGGTTTTTACACCGTCTTCCTTAATCATCTTTTCTGCGATTTCTTCAGTTGATTTTAAATAAAGCTTTCTGGTGTATCATGCTCGCTATGAGCAGACAAACTCTAACTTTCAGTCAAGGATTTAATTGAAGTTTTAATACAATCTTTGAGATCTAATTACTCTACTTTTATTCTTCCTTATTTTCAATATTCATATATTCTTTTGTCTATAAGAACATTGTTGTTTGTTATTTATTGCAGTAGGGCTCATTGTGCATCTAGTGTAATAGCATATCATCATTCGGGATTCTTGAATCCGTAGTTGTTTAGGATATCCTGATAACTAGTGGTAAATTGGTGTTCACACTAAGAAAATATATAATATAATCTAAATAAACTGCGCAGTTGAGTTTGTTGGTTAGAATTTGATCTCTCTAGTTTTAATACTATTAGTGAATTAAACTCTAAGAGTGTTTCTGGGGTTGTTTATTAGTAACAGTTAATCAACAAACGTCTTTCGGTTAATTTAAAATTAAGGAAAGAGTGGCTATTAGGAGTATCTTCAGTAGCTAGAATCGATTTATTGAGAATTAGTAATAATTATCTTTACGTCAATGATCAACCTTGTATATTGAAAAGAATATTATTTCTTTGACTAAAAACCTATTCATAATTTATTCTTCTTTTACTTAATTTTCTGAATTATTTTCTACTAATTTCATTTAGTTGACTTTTTATTTGCTGATTTGTTTTAATCCATTAGTTGTTTAATTTCAACTCAAAGCAAAAACCCCCTCATTTTACTTTTATTTAATTACTGGTCGTAAAAGAATATTTGGACTCAATTCTCTGTCGATTCGATCCTATTCACCACCACTACAATATTATTCTTTTATTTGAATAATATTTATTTTTGGTAGATTTGACACAAATCAAATTTTGGCGCCATTGCCGGGGAATTAAGTAACTAACTGTGTTTTTTTATGACCATGTCTGACCGTAGAGAGCTCCTCCTCTACAATCTGGAGATAGAGAAGACCGTCAAAAGCTTGAGAAAATAAACCAAGTTGAGGAGGCAAACATGTTAGCAGGACACGAGGTTTGAAGAAGCTAGTTCAACCATTGAAATTGATGTAAGACCATAACAGATAGCACAAGAGCATACTCTGAGGGAGTTGATTACTTTACCTACAAACTGGTGGCCTCTTTGCATTACTTGCCCATATCTAAATGTACTTTTTGAGTTGAAGTCTGACCTAACTCACTTGCTACATAAGTTTAGAGGGTTGGAGAATGAGAACTTACATAAGCATCTTAAGGAATTCCACTTGGTGTGTTCAAGTATCTACCAACAAGGAGTCTCTAAGGAATAAATTAAGCTAAGAGTGTGTTCCTGCTCGTTGGATGATGCAGATAAGGATTGATTATTCTATCTAACTCTTGGTTCGATCATAACCTAGGTTGAGATTGTTAAATCATTTTTAAACAATTTTTTTCCCGCTTTCCGTGCAGCAGGAATAAAAAGAGAGATATGAGGGATTAAGCAAAAGGATACCAAAAGCATTCACAATTACTGGGAAAGATTCAAGAGACTATGCACAAATTGCTCGCAACATGATATATCAAAGTAGTCACTCATTCACCATCTTTATGAAGGACTACTTCTTTGGAAAAAAAGAATGTTAGACGTAGCCAGTGGAGGTGCCCTAAAAAACAAGATGCCTCGATAGGCCATGAAGTTAATATCGATTATGGTAGCTACCTACCAATAATTCGGGACTAAATGAGACACCTCAAGAGGGGTGAATGTGGTAAATATTTCTTCTTTTGAATCTCACATTTCACAACTAACTACTTTGGTGAGAAATATGATTACAGGTAATACACAATAGGTTAGAGTTTGTGGGAGTTATGCGTATTTTGGACATCCTACGAACATGTGTCATACACTTCAAGAAAATGACCGATAACATGTCTATGCCATAGGATAATTTTTTGATCAAATACAAAGGAGATATGATCCATTTTTTGACACTTATAACTCGGGATGGAGGGATCATCCTAACTTTAGTTACTCAATAAGACGATCGAGTTTTCAACAATATAAGTCAAGATCACCTACACAACAATAAGTAGCATCTCTAAAATAAGATATGTTGCTCGAAGAAATTATTAAATCATTTGCTACAACACCCAATAATTTCAACAAGAGACAAGAACAACCATTCAAAATTTAAAGACCAAAGTGAGCCAACTAGCAACATATATGAGTAAGTTGAATCCCGAGGTAAATTTTTATCTCAATCTAAGGTTAATCTAAAGCAAAATATAAGTGCTATCACATTGAGAAATGGTAACGAATTGCTAGAAAAATCATCGTCAAGTAACTTGTGGGCAAGGCTTGCGAAAAGGGAAAGAACTAGAAGAAGTTGTTGATGATAAGGCTGACAAAGTTGAGCTAGATTCTGACCAACCAACATCATTCATAATCCCTCCACCATTTCCAAAAAGATTTACAAAATTAAGGAAGAAAAAAAAAGACAATTAGATCCTAAAAACTTTTTGCAAGGTCGAGGTAAATATTCATTTACTCAATGCAATTTAATAAGTACATCGATATACCAAGTTTTTAAAGGAGTTGTGCATCAACAAGGAAAGATTGAGCTGCAATGAAAGGATAAGTGTGGGAAAAAATGTTTCAACTATAATTTAAAGGAAACTACCCCCCAAATGCAAGAACCAAGATACTAAAGTTGGAACTCAAACCACTTCCCGAATATTTGAAATATGTGCCATTGAAAGATTAGGAGAACTTTCCAGTGATAATTTCTAGCAAAATAAGCAAGTTAGAAGAAGACAGACCAATTAAAGTTCTTAAGAATTGACAATGTATAGCCTAGGACAATAAACAAGGACATTAAATGGGAGGCAACCCTTTCCTTTTTTTTTGGCATTTTTTATTTTGAATTTTAGTTTATTTTCAGAATCTTTTAATTCATTTGTGATATTTTGTTTTATTTTTCATCCTCTTTATTTTGATTGGAAAATTATTTTTCATTTGTTGCTCACTAATAGAAAAACCATAAACAAATCCATTGGGTTTTCAATCATGAGTATTTGCATAAGCGTTGCCGAAGACTTACTCCACAGTCATATTTAGGATTAAATTTAGGGATGTATGTTTCTTAGTGTATCCCACCTCCAAGTTAAGTAACGAAGGGAATTATTGTGTCCCCTTTTTATTTTATTTTATTTTATGATCCATTCTTTGCATCACATTAGGGACAATGTGTACTTTAAGTGTGGGAGAAAGACATACTGCATTTTAGGTTTTTTATGATATTTTGCTGCATTCAAATTTTTTTTATGACATTTACTGATGCACACTTTAATCTTTCCCAAGACATACCACAAATACACTTTCAACAACTCTTAGCCCCAACATTTTCACAACTATCTCAATTATTCTAAAAAAAAATCAATTATGATATTTCAAAAAGTGATTTGTAATTACAACCACCTTCTAGGAATTTTTACCTTTTTTTTTCTTCTTTTCACACCATGAATAGTTATTTTTTATTATATGTCTTAAACATGACTTGTTTAGAGATTGCCATTAAAAATTGATTTTCTCTCATTTTTGAATAAATTTCAATTCTTAGAAAGAACTCTACTACAACTTGTTTGAATTTGTGTCTAGAATTTTATGGTTCATGTATCGAACTTCACTAAAAAAAAGAGCACAAATAATAAACTACTACTCTAGTTAAATGAAATTTTGACCAGCTGAGTAATTGGGTGCATTCTCATAAATGTTTGCCATTACATCAAAAGGTCATTAACATTTTAAGTCAAATGACTATGAGTAGCGCTAGTAGCAACTTAAAACTGTGACCAACTGAGTAATCGGGCACATTTATCACAAACATTTGCCCTCGCATCAAAAGGGTGGTAATATTTCAAGCAAGTAATAAAAGTGCTCAAGTTGGCTATAAATATATTTTTTATTTTTAGCATGAACCAATTGCATGAAATTCTTATATCTGGACATGTTTGGTGGCTTTTCTACTAGGTATTGGTTGTTCCTCTCAATGAAAATAAATGTGTTCAAAAATTACAAGACTATTTCATTTTATGTTTAGATATTGTCAAAATGGTTATTTGTCAGTGTGATTCCATGAAGCTCAAACCTATGAACTATTAGTTGATGGTTGTTCTTACAAGATAAGGATTGAGATGTAACAAGTGAGTTATGATGAAATGATTGAGAATATATGGGTTTAAGGTGAAGAGTTGAGAGTTAAAGATTTGTATTATGTGGTGTTTAAGTGCAACTACAAGATAAGTGTGGGGAAATTTAATAATGTGTATAAACATCACTTTTATTGCTTAGATTGAATGTATATTTGAATCACTTAATGACTAATTATGTGATTTTACTAATTTTGATGCAGGTTTAGAGATAAGATTAAAAATTAAAAAAACAATGCAGCAGAACTGGTTTTATACAGAGACAGCAGCAGGAATGTGGCTAAGCCTTGGGAAAGGCTTAAACCCAGAAGCAGAACTGACACCAGTTTGTGCGCAGGCAAGCCTTGGGCAAGGCTTACACCTTAGGCATGACATCAAACATAAATTTTTTAGAATTTGTCGAAACAAAAAAAAAGGAGAAGAAAAAAGAAAACAAATAAAAATGAGTTTTTTAAACATAGAAAAAAGTCAAGATCAAAGGAGGAAAAAAACCTTAGTTATCCACAACTTGACCATTTAAATAGAAGAGGCCGACGATAGCAAGAAAAATGAAGTAGCAGACTTATTCTTTCTCAACTATCTTTTTTACAATTTCTTCAGTCAATCTTAAATAAAACTTTCTAGTGTATCATGCTCACTATGAGCAGCTTAACACTATTTTTCAATCAAAGATTTAATTGAAGTTTTAATACAAGGACTACGGGATCTAATTGCTTTACTTTTATTTTTCCTTATTTTCAATACTTATATATTCTTATGTGCATAAGAACCTTGTTGTTTGTTATTCATTGCAATAGGGCCCATTGTGCATCTAGTGTAATAGCATATCATCATTTGGGATTTCTGAATCTGTAATTATTCAGTATATCCTAATAACTAGTGATAAATTTAGTATTCATACTAAGAAAATATATAATCTAATATAAATGAACCGTGTAGTTGAATTTGTTGGTTAGAATTATGTTTTTCTACTTTTAAACTCTATGAACATCTTCGAGGTTGTTCATTAGTAAGAGTTAATCAATGAGTGTCTCTTGGTTAATTTAAAATTAAGAAAATATTGGATATTAGGAGCATCTCTAATAGTTAGAACTAGTTTATTGAGATTTAGTAAGAATTATCTTTGCATCAATTATCAACAATGCATATTGAAACATATATTATTTCTTTGAGTGGAAACCTATTCATATTGATTCTTCTTTTACTTAATTTGCTAAATTATTTTCTACTAATTTAATTTAGTTTACTTTTATTTATTGCTTAGTTTTAATCCATTGGTTGTTTAATTTCAACTCAAAGCAAAAGCTCCCTCCTTGCACTTTTATTTAATTACTGGTCGTAAAAAAATATTAGAACTCAATTCTCTATGGATTTGACTCTATTCACTATTAGTATAATATTATTTTGTTGTTTGAATAGAAATTTATTTTTGATGGATTCAACACCCGTCATATAGACACCAAAAATGAAAGAGGCGTGAAATATACAATCAGAAAGTCATTTTATAAGATTTGAAGAGCATACCAGGTTCGAATAAGAAACCTGAAATATTTAGACTAAACCAAATGATGCATCAAAAGAAGAAAAGGAACGTGCATATTAGCAAACTCAGTCAAGCCTCAATTAGCTGCCGGAACTGCTCTCACATCCAGTAGTTTCCATTTTATGTTTATCTTATCATGCTCATAGAAGTAGGAATTTGCTTTTATCATATATGTAGAAGTAGAACAAATTAGTTCCAAGTTTTTGTATTTAAGCAATTGCCACTCATGAATAAAGCATTGAAATTTGATTCCCAAAATTGGTTCTTGTCTTACCATAAGAGAAAAACTTTCACAGCAAAAATTCTAGCCTGACTGGGACCTATCATTGGTATCAGAGCTAGCTCAGCATGGCCTCCAACAAAGAGCTTATTGAGAACTTGAAAGCAGGCCTCGGTGGTGTAAAAGCCCAAACATTGTAAAGGCCTAAATCCCCTATTTAGGATTTTCCAATGTTCAACACAGTGCAAAGATAAAGTAATTAATGAAATTATTATGCGCAGCAAGAGTTTAAATTTTAAGAGAAAATTCATTCCTTGCATCTTAACCTGAAATACCCAAAAGAACTAGTAGAACGTTTCAGAACCTAAAACAAAAGCTGCTACAAAATAAATAATTAACCTTAATTCAAGTAAGGTGGGATAAAATAAAGTAATATCTTAGCTATTCTTTTACTATTCGGGATTCGAATCTTTATCTTCTTAATTTAAAATGATTAATAAAAATAAGGTGAACTATACTTATTCAATAAGAATACCAAAAACCCTACCACCAACATAGTAACCAAAGTACTGTAGAAAATCATAAAACAACTGATGGAATATTTTTTTTTTTATGAAAACCAAATGCTAAGGCATCATTTTTCCTTTTATTGAAAAACATTCCTATTCATTTCCCCTACTAGCAATTATCCATATGCATAACATTTAGATATCATTAGAACAAAATGCAATATACAATCAACACATATCTTAATAATTATGAAACCTTGGGTTCTTACCAGTTAACAAAAACATGGTTACTCATCATTGATATTGCCATTATCGGTATCAATTGGGGCATAGGGATCCTTGCTACACATGGATATACAAATATTTTTTTTTACGATTTATCGGTCATCTCCGTACTCCGTTCGGTAATGGACGCCACAATGATAGATCATCTCAATAAGAGATCTGGTATGAGAGTTAATAAAACAACTCCCAACCCCGTTCAGTACGGGACTTCCTAACCCTATATGAGTGAGGACACACATCCATCCATTGTAAGGTTCATCCTATGTGCCAAGTCCGTACACTTTTTTTCATGTAAGCCTTTAGTCTTCAAATATTATTTTTATTTCATATTTCGACTTTCGAAACTCAACCATTCTTGGGATTTAATCTCTTTTCCACTCAACATAAAATTTGTATTATTTTGAAAGAAAAAGGATTCACTTCCAAATTACAACATTAATTTATGTCTTATTCACACAACCAAACGACAATGCATACACACACCGTCAAGCCTATGCCACTATAACCATCAGCACATATATTTGCACCCCATTCATCAAGATAATTTAATTACATATAACCAGCATATCAATTTTACAAAACATAAGGAAAATAATGAAAAAAAAACAGAATTAAGTAAAGTGAATAGGACAAAGGATAAAATACAAATAAAAATAACAGTGAGCATAAATAAATGATGAAAGGAAAACAAAAGTAAAAGAAAAAGAAATAAAATAAAGAAATGGACAGTTAATAAAAAATGAAATCAAAACTAATTACTCCATCGACAACCTTTATTTAATCACAAAATAATTAGCAAAACCCTTTAAATCGCTATTACTGCTGGTCAAGCTCCAATTAAACCGTTGTAAAGGAAGGGATCAAGGTAATCGTACACAGATTGGACGACGATGTTGTTGTTCCTCACAACCACCGGTCGCGGCGATCCTCTTCGCCCTCAATTTTCACTATTTCCTTTTATTTTTTCTTTTTTTTTTTTTTGGTTTAACATGAACGAGAATCACTCCGTTAGTGCATAAAAGAAGGAAAATGAAGCGAAGGAACGCGAACAAACTTATTGAAATCTGGTTCGGCTTTCGATCACAGACACATGCCTCCTCCCTCTCAGCTTGCAGCTTTCTTGGACTAATTTACGGTGAAAATAATTAAAAATTGTTGAAAGTGGAAAAGTAGAGAGAATGAGAGAAAATCATGCTTACCAGTGTTGGTTTTGACCTCCAGCACAGTGGTGTCATTATTGCTCTACCACCTGAACTATCTCTGACGTCCCTTGCTGCTTTTTCTCCAGTCGGCTGTGTCGGCTAGGGTTTGAGAGGCCGACTAAAGAGAGGTTTAAATACCTCTCTCCATTTAATCTTGGTCATTTGTTTGTGTTTATGTGGGGCAATGGGAGGTGTCTGATCAGGGCCACTTAAGGAAAATCCGTTTTTCCTTCTGATGCGCGATTCATATTGTTGGATTGGTCAGCCCTACAAATCTGAGTTGTTGATTGTGCAGCCATTGGATCAATTACACAATCCATCTAGGTTGTTTGTTCAAATATGGGTGGGGCATGATCGAGGTCGTCCGTGTGTGTAGGAACCAGTGCAGACTGTTTGATCCTTTCAGCACGCGAATTGCCAGAGTGAACTCCCTCGTGGAGAGCATGCTAACTCACCCATCACGTGGCGCGCTATGATTCGTTGCGTTGCTGACTCGACCTCCACATGGCCCACTTTTATCAAGTTACAATTTAGCCCCTATTTATCTAATTCCTCTTCAAATCGATCCTTATCTAGTTATGAAACAGCCCTGATTTTGAAATTTGTTTTCAAAAGGGTCCCAAATGGGTTCTCTTAGTTATTTCTTTGCATTTCTTTTTAAATTTAATTTAATTTTATTATTATTATCATCATCATTTAATTTGATTTAAAATTTTATTAAAATTGTTGCTTCATAAAAAACTTTAACTATCCCGAATATGGGATATTATAGGCGGATTGTAAGATAACTTCAATCGGATGGAAATGGCCGACAAGATCTATCTGATTGAGGAGACTCTCAAACGACTGACTGAAACCATTGTTTCCAATTAGGAGGGCTCCATCAACAAACATATGAGCCACCCAAATCCGACGTAACCCATTCACAAAAAAGGGCTTGAAAGAGACAAAGAGAGGCTACCCTTCTACTCCAAGATAACCGGACTTGATCCTTCACCAATGGGGATCCCACTAAGTGGCTCAACTGTGTTGGCCAATTCTTTGACTTCTACGAAACAGTCATGCAGCACCGAGTCACTCTAGCTTCATTCCACCTAGAGGAGGAGGCCAACTGCTGGTGGCAATGGGTGAACAAGACTTACTGTGAATAGGGCCACGAGATCAGTTGGGTTGCGTTCAAAGAGAAATTGTTGACTCGCTTTAGGCCAATCAAATGTGAGAATTTCAATGAGGCCCTGGCCCACATCAAGTAGACCGAGCTCTTATGTGATTACCAGAGGGACTTTGAGTGTCTGGGTAATAAGATCCACGGGTGGACTCAAAAGGCCCTAATTGGGGCCTTTATCAGCGGGCTCAAGCTTGAGCTCACAGATGGGATCTGTATGTTTTGGCCCAAGACATTAAAAGACGCCATTGGCTTGGCCTGTATACATGAGGAACAAATGGACCGACAACATCCACCCGATTCGATCGATAATAATCAAAACGCCTAGAACCCACAAACCCTAGCCACTTCGAATGCCCCAAATGGCTCTTATGGGAAGAAATTCAACAATGGTGGGCTCAAGGGTTGAGTTTCAATTGTGATGAGCAGTTTACTGCAGGCCACCAATATCGCCAGTGCCAGCTTTTGTTGCTTGATGGAGGACAAGCAGAACAAGAAGAAGAGGAGGCCATGACACCCAAAATCTCATTGCATGCCCTCACGGGATGATCTTCTACTCACACTATATGAGTCATCACGGTTATCCGCCAAGAAGAGGTAGTGGCCCTCATCGACAACGGCTCTACACATAATTTTATTAGCGAGAAAGTGGCAAATTAGCTTTGATTACTCATGACACCTACCAAGCCATTCACAGTGAAGGTGTTCAATGGGAGCTCTTTGCGGTGCCATGGTCAGTTCAACAATATTCCTCTGCAAGTTCAAGTTATCTCTTTCACTCTCACTTATTTTCCTTACCCTTAACCGGTCTCGATGTTGCGTTGGGTGTCCAGTGGTTGGAGGCTCTCAAGTTTGTGGCGTACGATTGGAAACATCTGATGATGGAGTTCTATTGTCTCAATCAACACAGACAATTATGCAGTCTAGACGCGCCACCCATTTAGCTGGTATCCCTCGAGGAGTTTGATCAAGATTTGGCCAGTAGACACTCCCTCTATGTCGTCTGCCTGCTAAGCAGAACTAGAACTACTTCAATCTTAGCTGAACCCGACTTATAGAACCTCTTGACCGAATTGTTTAAGCTTTTTTAGGACCCCGATCAACTATCACCAGTAAGAGAAGTCAATCATCAAATCAACCTTAAGGAAAGGATCAAACTGGTCAACGTCTATCCCTACCATTATGCCCATTTTTAGAAGGAGGAGATTGAGAAACAAGTGTTTGATATACTTAATTTCAGTCTCATTTGACCAAGCACTAGCCCATTTTCATATCTGATTTTGCTCGTCTGAAAGAAAGATGACACATGACACTTTGTACTTATTACCAGCTCTCAATGCAGTCATCATCAAAGACTAGTTTCCCATTTTGACTATAGAGACATGTTGAATGAATTATATGACACCGCATATTTCACCAAGCTCGACTTAATAGCTGAGTATCGTCAGATCAGAGTACACCCAACAAACATCCATAAAATGGCCTCTTGGACACATAATGGTCACTATGATTACCTGGTAATGCCTTTTGGTTTATACAATGCACCTTCTACATTTCAACCTGTAATGAATACCATTTTTCATTGGTACCTGCGTAAATTTGTATTAGTATTTTATGATGACATCTAGTCTATAGCTCCAGTTAGCTCTAACATTTAGCATATGTTAGACAAGTATTTCAAATCCTAAAGCAACATAGATTTTTTGTCAAATTTAAGAAATATGTGTTTGGAAACAAGATTTGAAGTATCTTGGCCATATCATCACACCAGAAGGGGTCAAGTTGGATCGAAGTAAGATTCAGGCTATGCTAGATTCGCCAATGCCCATCAATGTGATAGAACTGTGGGGATTCTTAGGGTTAATTGGCTACTACAAAAAGTTTGTACAAAATTATGGACTCATTGCACAACCTTTAACCAACTTACTAAAAAAGGGTTAGTTTGAGTGGACTCAAGCCGTAGAAGAAGCATTCGCCAGTTTAAAATAAGCCATGACTTCTTCTCCAACAGTAGCATAGCCAAACTTCAATGAGCACTTCACAATTGAGACAGATTCTTCTAGAGACGGATTAAGAGCAGTTCTTAGTCAATAAGGAAGACCGATAGCCTACCTTAGTTGCACATTTGGTGTATCCAAACAATCTTGGTCTATCTATGCAAAAAAAATATTGACAGTTGTGGTTGCAGTACAAGCTTGGCAACCATATCTCATGGGTCGCAAATTTTTCATCCAAACTGATCAACGCAGTCTTAAGTACATATTAGAGTAATGAATCACCACTTTGGAACAATAGAAATGGGTCTTCAAATTATTTGGGTATGACTATGAGATTACTTATAAATTAGGAAAAGAGAATACTATTGTTGATGCCCTCTCCTGCCAAGCAACAAGGCCCACACTTAGCACCCTGTTTGTTGCAATAAACCATATATGAGAAAATATTAAACAAAAGGTAAAAAAACATCTCTACATGCAAAAGATTGGGAAATTAGTTAAGGAATAGCCTGGCTGCCCTTACACTTGGAAGTGTGGATTATTTATTATAAGCATTCAGTGGTAATTCTTCCGAAGTCCAACCTATTTCAACAACTTCTACACGACTATCATGATTCCCTCTTAGGAGGACATTTAAGATTATTAAAGACCTATAAATGGTTAATACAACAATTTTATTGGCTCTCTATGAGATAAATGGTCTAAGAGTATGTATCTACTTATGAGACTTGTAAAGGGACTAAAACCAAAACACTATCTCCAGCAAGCCTCCAATAATCACTACGAATTCCATATCAAGAATGGAATGATATCACCATTGATTTCATAGAAGGATTACCTCCCTCTAATAGTAAGAACATTAAACTAGTGGTAATTGATTACCTTAGCAAATCTACACACTTTTTGGCCTTAGCACACCCCTATACTGCTAAAATGATTATCGAAAAATTTGTTAAAGGTGTGGTGAAGCTACATGGAATGCCACACTCCATTTACCAATGACAGAGACCCCATATTTGTAAGTTATTTTTGGGATGAATTCTTCAAAATTTCAATTACTCAGCTAAAGATGAGCTCATCATATCACCTCCGAACTTATCGATAGTCAGACATTGTTAACAAATGTGTTGAGCAGTACCTTAGGTGTTTAGCTTACCAATGACCAAATAAATGGAACTCTATGCTTCCTTGGGTGGAGTTTTGGTACAACACTACTTTTCACTCATCCATCAACATGACCCTTTCTAAGCTCCATATGGACGACCCCACCTAGTATTCCCTATTACCCAAAAGGCATGACCCCAGTAGATGAGGTAGACCAATATTTGACAAGTCGAAATGAATTGATCCAAAAGCTCAAAGCCAACCTAGAAGCAGCAAACAATAGAATATAATAAAATACTAATTCAAAAAGATGCTATGTTTAGATCCAAGAAGGCGAATGGGTGTTCCTTAAACTTTAACTCTATCGCCAGTATACTGTATTTAGAAGGGCACTTTAAAATCTTGCTTGCCACTTTTATGGCCCATATTGTGTTGAACAGCAGATTGGCCTAGTCGCCTATAGACTTTAGCTTCCCGAAGGGTCTCACATTCATCCCGCATTTCATGTCTCCCTACTTAAAAAGAAGATAGGCAATGCCATCTTTCCCACCAAGGACTTTCCAATAATCACAGATGAAGGGAATATTGTGCTGTAGCCATAAGCAATACTGGATACTTGTTGGGTTAAAAAGGGAGGCAAATTTATAAAAGAAAGTTTAATCAAATGGAAGAATGTACCAGCAGAAGACACCACTTGGAAAAATACAGAAGATCTGTCTGAGCAATTTAACAATTTTGACGACGAGGTTGCTCAAAAAGGGGGAATGATGATAAGATCTGAAGGTCACAGCGGGTTCCAATAAGAAACCCAAAATATCTAGACTAAACCAAATGCTATAGATAAAGGTAAGAAAGGGAACGTGCATATTAGCAGGCTCAATCGAGCCTTACCTGTCTGTAGGAGCTGCTTTCATACTTCTAACAGTTGCCATTTTATGTTTATCTTATCATGTTCATAGAAGTAGGAATTTGCTTTTATCATGTTCATAGATGTAGAGCCAATTAGTTCCAAAGTTTTTGTATTTAAATAACTGCAGCTCATGAATAAAGCATTGAAATTTGATTCCCAAAATCGGTTCTTTTCTCACCTTAAGCATAAAAATTTTCACAACAAAAATTCTAGCCTAATTGGGACCTATTGTGGGACTTCTACACAAGTTGCTACCAAAAAATATCAAGTCTTGCCCAAGGATCAACCAAGGAATAACCCCTATAATGGCCTTAAGAACTCATCAGTTTGGATTGCAGAGTAGTGTCATGTCACATCTGAGAAGCATCCAAGAAAATGTATAATTGTGACAGAAGGAATCCAATGACTTCAAATACCAGATATGATGAATCCGATAGTAATGCTCCAAAGACTCAAGGAAGGGTTTGTAAGTTTTGGGTCTCTAAAAAATGCATTAAGGGTGAAAAATGCCATTTTTTGCATTCATGGTTTCATGATAATGGATTTGCAATGTTGGCCACACTTGAAAGGCACAAAAACGTATTTCCTTGTATTGTATACCTTGTCCTATAGACTTGTAGAAATATTTAGGTAGATTAAAAGAGCTAGATATAACTTCATGCTCCTTGTTAATTGACCTTGAATTGACTCACTGAAGCTTCTATCTTGAATAAACAGAGATTACATGTTTCTAGAAACAGTGTTGTGAAGTTTTATTATTCATTGATGTTTGTTCTTTTACTTTCATTAGCCTTTTCTGATGAAAGCTGCCTCATTTACTGTGGAAGACTTGGTTTCTGGAGTTGTTTACTTCAAGTCAAAATCAGTTTCACAAAATCTGGATTTTGTTATAAATAAAACTGTAGTAGAATAGCTCTTTTTTCTTGATAATTATGTCTTTATTTTCTGCATATTTTTATACTATTAGTTGTTCAAATTCTTGCATAAAATGGTGCTTCTATAAATGGAAAAAAACATATTTTTATGGTTCCGTTTCTGCCTTATAAACTCTATCTTTTTTGCTCTTTATCATATTTGGTTTGCCAAACAAAGACAAAATAAAAATACAACAACAAATTAGTATCATAGCAATATTCTTAAGGGATCTATGAGATTAAGAATTTAAACACTTTTCCTAAACAACAACTCTTACCTCACTTCAAACAAAAAATGGATTTAGAAGCTTCATTTACTCTAATTATACCTCCAGTGTTTGATGGAACAAATTATCAAATGTGAGATATTAAAATAGAAGCTTATCTCGAAGCTGTAGAGCAAGAATATGAAGTTCCTGAGTTACCAAACAATCCAACTCTTGGGCAAATCAAAATTAAAAAAGAAATGAGTCTCAGAAAATTTAAAGCCAGATTAATTTTGTTTACAACTATCTCCTCTGTTATTTTCAACAGAATAATGACAATGAAAATTACTAAAGAGATATGGGATTCCTTAAAGAAAGAATATAAAGAAAGTGAAAGGATCAAAGGAATGCAAGTGCTGAATTTAGTTCGAGAATTCAAAATACAAAGGATGAAAGAGTCAGAAACTATCAAAAATTATGTAGACAAACTTTTCTGTATCGCCAATAAAGTAAGGACTTCTTGGCACTGATTTTTCTTGTTCCAGAATTTTTCAGAAAATTCTTATTACAATCCCTGTGAAATTTGAAGCTACAATCACCTCTTTAGAAAACTCAAGAGATTTGTCAAAGATTACTTTTGGTAGAATTGTTAAATGCTCTACAGGCTCAAGAACAAAGAAGGCAAATGAGGCAAGAAGGTTCTATGCAAGGAGCTTTCCAAGCCAAAATGAAAACCAGAAAGGTGACAAAGGCAAGAAGAAGAACAAGAAACTCACAAAGGTGATGGCAGCAGCAACAACAAGAAAACTGAAAATTTTCCTCCTTGCTAATACTGTAAGAAGATAAATCACTTACAAAAAAATTAATGGTGGAGATCTGATGTGAGATGCAAGAGGTGCAATCAGTTGGCACATGTGGAGAAGATCTACAAGAAAGGGGCTCACTAACAAGAAGAAGCACAGGTTGCTGATCAACAATAGGAGGAACAATTGTTTGCTACTTGCTTTGTCAGTAAACATGTTAGTGATTGCTGGTTCATTGATAGTGGTTATACAAATCACAAAACTAATAATAGAAGTTTGTTCAAGTAATTTGAAAAATCAAGCATCTCCGAAATCAGAATTGGCAATGGATAAAATATTCCAGTTGAAGGTAAGGGCATGGTTGCCATTGAAGGAAATTCAGGTACAAAATTAATTTCAGATGTTCTATTGTATCTGAAATTGATCAAAATCTACTGAGTGTTGGGCAGCTTCTTGAACGAGAATACTCTGTAATTTTTAAAGACAAATGATGCTTAATTTTTTATCACACTGATATAGAAATATTCACCATAAAAATAAAAGGAAAAAACTTCTCATTAGACTGGACAAAAGAGGAGTCAGCTACATTTCTTAGAACAACAAATGAAGCTGAACTATGGCATAAAAAGCTTGGGCATTTTCACCAAGGAGCTTTAGTGCATATGCAGAAAAAGGAGATGGTGCAGCAAATCCCAAATCTGGAAAAAGAAATCTCAGTTTGTCTTTCTTGTCAATATGGAAAGCAAGACAAGCTTCTTTTTTCCCTAGAATAGAGCTTAGAGAACAAAGCAAAAGCTCTAACTTATTCATACTGATGTTGCTGGGCCAGTTAAAATAAAATCCTTAAATTGGAATGGGTATTATATTGCTTTCATTGATGATTTCACAAGAATGTGCTGGATCTATTTTTTGAAATTTAAATATGAAGTTGCAAATATCTTTTGGAACTTTAAAAACTGGATTGAGAATCAGAGTGGTCAGAAAATTCAGGTGCTAAGATCATATAATGACTCTAAATATAGCTCTAACAAGTTTGCTGGGTTTTGTGAAGATGCAGGGATTGAACATCAATAAACTGCACCTTACCCTCCACAACAAAATGGTGTGAGTGAAAAGAAAAATCGAACAATCATGGAGATGTCAAGGTGCCTATTATTTGAGAAAGATCTACCCAAGAAATTTTGGGCAAAAGTTGTGAACACTGCAGTCTTTCTATTAAATAGGCTGCCAATAAGAACACTCTACAATAAAACTCCGTATGAAGCTTTGCACGATTATAAACCGTCACTGCACAATTTAAAAATTTTTGGATGCTTATGTTTCACTTTTGTTCCTCAAGTAAAAAGAGACAAACTTGATAAGAAGGCTGAGATTGACATTTTTGTAGGCTACAGCAATGTTACAAAAGCCTATTGAGTTTATCAGCTCCAAACAGGAAAGCTAATAATTAGCAGAGACATTAAATTTGTTGAAGTTGAAAAGTAGAATTTCAAAGATGTAGAAAAAAGTCAGAGTGAGTTGATTGTACAAAATTGTGATGATCTTGTTGATGAAGCGCTAGTAAGAGGAATGAGATCACTTATTGACATTTACTAAAGTTGCAATGTAAGCCATTTTAGAACAAGTAGAATTCAAAAAAGCAAAAAAAGATCAAAGATGGATGGATGCATGAAGGAGGAGCTCATGATGATCGAGAATAAGCAAACATGGAAGCTAGTTAATAGATCAAGCAACAAAAACCCATTGGTGTAAAATGGGTGTAGAGGAAAAAACTTAATCCAGATGGTACAATCAACAAACATAAAGCTAGACTGGTGTAGATTTTTTAAGAACCTTTGCACCCATAGTAAGACTTGACACCATTAGAATGTTACTTACCCTTGGAGCACAAAAAGGGTTGGAAAATATTTCAACTTGATGTGAAATCAGCCTTTCTAAATGGCTACTTGCGGGAGGAGATTTTCATAGAATAACCAGAAGGATTTGCTGTCAAAGGAGAAGAAGACAAAATGTATTTATTGAAAAAGGCCTTGTATGGCCTAAAATAAGCTCCAAGAGCTTGGTATAGCCGGATTGATGAGCATTTACTCAGTTTTGACTTTAAGAAAAGTTTGAATGAATCAACTTTATATGTCAAAAGCACTAACACTAATTTGATTGTATTTTTAGTGTATGTTGATGATTTATTTATAACAGAAAATAATACAGCAATGGTGAACCAATTCAAAGCGGAAATGATAAAGGTCTTTAAAATGACATCTTGGAGAAATGTCTTACTTTCTTGGTATGGAAGTGCAGTAAAATCAACATGGGATCTTCATTGGTCATCAAAAATATGCCAAGGAGATTCTAAATAAATTCAATATGGAAAAGTGCAAACAAATGGATACACTAATGAACCAAAAGGAGAAGTTTTATATTGAAGATAGAGCAGAAAAAATAGACGAAGGGGTCTATAGAAGTCTCATTGGCTATTTAATGTATCTCACAACAACAAGACCAGATATGATGCATTATGTGAGCTTGCTATTCAGATTTATGCATTGTGCAAGTGAAATTCACCTCAAGTTTGCCAGAAGAGTGATAAGGCATATCAAAGGTACCATTGATTATGGTATTCAATTCACTCATCTCAAAATTCTGAGCTATAAGGTTATGTGGATAGTGATTGGGGTGACTGTTTTGACGAGATGAAGAGTACCTCAGGCTATTGTTTTAATTTACGTTTAGGAATTTTCTTTTGGTGTTCCAAAAAACAAGAGATTGTTGCACAATCAAGTGCAGAAGCTGAGTATGTATCAGCAACTGCATCTAAAAATCAAGCTTTATGGCTTAGAAAGATCATAGTAGACCTACACATGGAGAAAAAGAAAGCTACTGAGATTTATGTTGATAATCAAGCTACAATAGCCATATCGAACAATCCAATTTTTCATGGGAGAACCAACCATTTCAAGATCAAATATTATTGTCTAAAGGAAGTTCAGAAAAATGAAGAAGTACATCTTGTCTACTGCAAAATAAAAGATCAATTTGCTGATATACTAACCAAGCCCTTGTCTAAAATGAAGTTTGAAATCTTGAGAAGTAGAATAAATATCTGTAGTAAAAAATGCAAGGAGGAGTGATGAAAGCTGCCTCATTTACTGCAGAAGACTTAGTCTCTGGAGTTGTTTACTTCAAGTCAAAATCAGTTCCACAAAATTTGGATTTTGTTGCAAATAAAACTGCAGTAGAATAGCTCTTTTTCCTTGATAAACATGTCTTTATTTTCTGCAGATTTTAGATTATTAGTTTCTCAAATTCTTGTATAAAAGGGTGCTTCTGTCAATGGAAAACAAATTTTTGTAGTTCCCTTTCAGCTTTATAAACTCTATCTTCTTTACTCTTTATCATATTTGGTTAACCAAACAAACACAAAACAAACATACAGCAATCGAGTCATTATTTGATTGTGGAAGCTCCGTTGTCGTTAGATTATCAAGGGGATTACTCTTCCTTCCACTCTGAAAGGATTTATCAGACACTGCAGAATGAAGAATTGAAAAAGCTTTGAAATTCCTCATGGACCATTCTGCATCTTGCCTAATGTGCGATAAGGTGAGATTTTCAAGTAATGGAACTCTTACATACTCCTCCTCCACAACGCTCCACAAATCATAAGCAAGAAGATAAGCTTCCATTCTCACTAACCAATAAACATAATTCTCCCCTGTAAATATTGCTCGAGCTGGCAAGTTGACATTTGAAGCCATTTGAATTACTCATAACTCAAGGCCCTTAAAGAATATTGCTCTGATATCACTGTTGGAGGCAAAAGCTTGCCGTTTTTGTGTTTGTAATTTCAAAATAGAGAGAGAATAATACAACAATTTAAATCTAAATGTGTGGGTCTGCAGCAAAAAAAAAGAGAGCAAAAAAAAATTAGAGAAAAAATGCAAAAGAGAATACAGCAGAGTGAGACAGCTTCTGAAAAATATAAAGTCTATATATTTTAGTTCATCAGCCTTACAAATATATAGCATTTTTCAGGGAAGATATTTTGCTACAGCAAATACAAGCTGCCAGCAAAGAAGTCAAATAAAACACATCATTTTGTTAACCAAAACAAGCAAGAATTGCTAATTTTCTTGCATCGAAGCATGCATCATCATTCCTTTCAACTACCACTTACTAACTAAAGCATAATATAAAAAAATAATCATAATTTTCTGACTTCAGCAGTCACTGTTCAAGAAAAACTCAGCTGCTAATAAAGGGGAAGGCTATACTTCGGATCAATTGATGGTATAATAAGGGTATGTTGTTGATATTAAGAAATTTTCCTGCTACTAATTTTCGTGTCAACATACAGCTTCTTTACATAGAGTATCCTATCTGCCTTTCTTTTTCTTTTTTCATTAGATGTCTATCATCTTAATTTCATTGATTATTTCTGTCATATACTCTACAAGATAGATCATTTTTCATGGTTACTCTTTCCTATGAGTATCAAGTAAACTCTGCCCCCTTGTCCTTTAAAATTTGATTTGAGGTAGAAGAGATGAAATTCAATATTAGGATATTCAAACTGTAAGTAGTATACCAAGTAAGGAATACAATTAGTTGTTAACGTTAAGGTTGAGTTTTTTTTTTTAATTTCAACTCTGTAGGATATCAATGGGAACATAATATAAATAAAATAGAAAATTGAGAGAAAATATTATTCCAATTACAAATTAATCCCATATTTAATTTTAATTATATTTTTGTTATTACTTCCTTAATATGTGAAAATAAAAATCTACAGTTTTCATATTAAAATATAATTTATTTTGATTAATCTATACTTCAAATATGTAAATTATGATTAACTTTCAGATGTCAAATAAACTTATAATGTAGGAATTGAAAGGAAATAAAAAAAGATTGAACCAGACCCCGCTATTGTAACTTTCTAAACCGTGAGTAACTTTGGTATTGATTATTGTTCTCTTATATTCTTTAATTCTTGTCATCTTGCGGAGAACGCTTTGCATTTATGTTGTTTTATATAATGGTTTTTTCCTAGTATTGATATATTCATTCTTTAACATTACATGGCCTCCACTTCCTTGTCTTTGCTTATCTGACCTTCGCACAAATTATTCGATTTATG
The DNA here is from genome assembly GCF_054855325.1 of Carica papaya. Lineage (NCBI taxonomy): Eukaryota > Viridiplantae > Streptophyta > Magnoliopsida > Brassicales > Caricaceae > Carica > Carica papaya. The sequence goes on from NW_028277156.1 coordinate 88,632, forward strand.
ATAATATTTTCTTGATATGCACAAAGATCATTTACCATTTCCTTTTAAATATAAAACCAAGTTTGGACCTTGACACACTGCAACTTGTTACATCATTGAAAGGGCATAAAGAGGCAGTTACATCTGTTTTTTGTTGGGATCAATTTTTGTTATCATGCTCATTGGATCGAACTTTAAAATTCTAGGGTACATCTGAAAAAGGTGTCCTGGAAGTATTCTATATGCACACTAAACAACTGGTATCATTTATTTCTAGCCTTTTCTCCAGATACCGTGTTAATTTCCCAATGTTCTTCTGTCGTGGGTGTCACACGTTGTGTGGACTAGGACCTGGACAAGGTTTCTTTGCATTTTGTGTTTTTGTCTATCCATCATGTTCTTTGTTTTTTTGGTGTGGCTGTCGTATTAGTGATAAGATCCTAATAACTTTTGAATTTTCTTCATTTCTTAAATTCCACATCTGGCACTTAGTGACAAGTATATAATAATAAAAGTTCACTGAATATATTTGGATAAAAGCTGGCTGATCATGGGCTGTAGATAGTTTTAGAAATGTTTTTGTTTCTTGATTCTCATAGTTTACCTGTTGTTGTTGTTGCTGCTTCAGAATCTTCTGTTTGTCTGCTTAATTGCTATCTTTCCACTTGTGTTTGGGTCTCTTCTTCTTATCTACTATGTCCGTTTACTGGTGTTGCTGCTATCAAAATTCTTTTGGAACTAAAAATTGGACGAGAGTAGGAACTATATAAAATTCAAATTCTAATATTGTAGCTATTTGTTTTATCTTCACTTGGATTTATTTGCTGGTCCTGATATGAAGCTAAGTTGTAATACATTTTCTGTCTCTTTAGGCTTATTTGCACGTCTTGCTCAAGACTTTTGTCGTTGATATTTTGGGATTGAAATTAATTTTCTTTGGACCAGGGTATACTTTCACTTAATGAGATAACTAATGTTGAAGCCAAACCATCTTTGTTTTGCTCTTGTAACGACAACATTATCCATCTATATGACCTGCCATCATAAGTATTAGTTAATTTATCTGCATTATATGTCTAATAGAATCCTCCTTATGTAACATTTATAACCGTAATACTTTAAATTCACTGAGCAGGGCAAGAGATTTTCCAAACATGAAGTTCTTATAATTGAGATTGGATTAGGAGGTCTCTTTTTTGCGGGGGACGGAAGTGGCAAGTTGATCATCTGGAACCTTTTATCACAATTGGGATCATAAAAGAGACATTAGAGAAGAGCGTAGTATTAAGTTAGTTATCTTGATTGACTAATTTGTTAGATCGTTAGTCTTGTTATTACTTTGTTATTTCTGTTAATTTGTTGTTTAAGCATTTTACTATTCTAGCCCTCTGTTTCCATTATAAAATGAGCAGTAGTTGTAAACAAAATATAATAAGAAATACAGAATTCTTTTCACAGTCTATCTTTAGTTTTGTAATATAGTATCAGAGCGATACCTTTCCGCTGCCTTCATCAACAGTAATAATTGCTGAAAATGGCTCGTGGTTAAGGCCAAAATAACGCAAATCAATTCTAGCAGCTTGCTTCCTCCTCTGCTCAGGCATAGTCCAACACAGCGGCTGTGATAGACGATGCTCATAGCCCATATTTTCTCCACAATGGAGACCATCCGGGGCTCATCCTTGTTTCCCACACTCTCACAAGCCTAAACTACAACACCTGGAGTCGAGCAATGACTATAGCTCTTAATGCAAAGAACAAGCTCGATTTTGTTGACGGCACAATACTCTAGCAGAATGCATCTAACATGTTGGCTGGTATATGGTCTCGTTGCAATAGTATGGTAGCTTCGTGGATCCTAAACGCTGTCTCAAAGGAAATTACGGATAGTCTTCTTTATCTAGACACTGCGCAAGCGATCTTGTCCGATTTGCGAGAGCGATTTCAACCGAGCAATGCACCTAGCATTTTCTAAATCAAACAACAGTTGCAAAATCTTGTACAAGGGTCTCTCGACATCAATAATTATTACACGAAGCTGAAGATCCTTTGGGATGAACTAAAAAATTATCAACCGATTCCAATGTGTAATTGTGGTGGCATGAAGACATGGATAGAATATCAACAGCAAGAGTAGATTATGCAATTTCTTATGGGGTTGAAGGAATCCTTCACAGGCGTAAGGGACAGATCTTGATGTTAGACCCCCTTCCCTCCATCTCAAAAGTATACAATCTTGTTGCTCAAAAGGAACGGCAACGCACCATTAGTAGTGAAGGCCGAACATAGCCAATGACGTTTGCAACTGCTCCTGCCTCCACAGTCGCGGTCGCCCAAGGAAGATCTAGAAGCAGACCTGTTTGCTCCCACTGTGGGCTGACTGGTCATGTAGTGGACCGATGCTACAAATTACACGGGTTTCCCCCAGGCCTTAAGCCCAAACCCAAGGCCCAATCTGGACCACAGCAGAATGACGCACGACCTAAGCCCACTTATGACTCGCAGACTTCTTCACGAAGGGTAGGGCACATTGCAGCTTCTGCCTCCCCTTCGACAGCTTCAGTTGCAACTTCTTCCAGTTCCATCAACGTCGACCAAATCCAAGAATTGATCGCTCATCTCAGTGCCTAGCTTCGTTCGTCTATTGCTGACTCACCAACAGCCGAACCCGTCTCCCTCGATGAGCCATATATCTCCCATGTTGCTGGTAAGTTACCTTCACCAACCTTCCTTTCCTTCTCAGATAAATCACCTTCGCTGAGTACATGGATAATAGACATTGGTGCTATGCATCACACCTATTGTAATTTCTCCTTTTTAACAGAGCTTAAACAGATTAATCCTATTGAAATTACCCTACCTAAGGGAAACACCGTGATAGTCAACCAAGTAGGCAGTGTTGTGCTTATCGAACTACTCACTCTACATCATGTCTTATTCGTTCCTACCTTCAAATTTAATCTCTTGAGTGTTAGCATGATCACTTCGAGTCATCACTGTTTTATTAATTTCTTATCTAATTCATGTGTTATTCAGAACCTTACACAGGACTTGATGATTGGGAAGGGTAGAAGACAAGGCAATCTCTATTTTCTAGACTTCGGTATTTCTTGTAATAAATCTTTTATTTCCAGCAGTATAGTATCTAGACAGAACCTTTGGCATGCTAGACTAGGTCATCCATCCAATATGAAAACACAGTTTCTCAATAAAGAACCTCATGTTATTTTGGATTCTGATTTGCAATCACATTGTAAAGTATGTCATTTGGCCAAACAGAAAAGATTACTATTTATTTCACAAAATAATATGTCCAAACATCCTTTTGATTTAATACACATAGACATATAGGGAGCCTTCTCTATTGCAACTCCCGAAGGACACAAATATTTCCTTACCATTGTTGATGATTATTCAAGAGTCACTTGGGTATATCTGCTTCATACTAAATCCGAAGTCCTTTCCATTTTCCCTAAATTCTATTCTTTTATATCAACCCAATACAAGGTCCCAATTAAGTCTGTAAGATCCGATAACACACACGAATTAGATTTTAGAAATTTCTTTCAATCTAAAGGGATCATGTCTTTTCATTTTTGCATTAAAACTCCACAACAAAATTCTGTTGTGGAGAGGAAACACCAACATATATTGAATGTAGCTCGAGCATTACTTTTTCAATCTCATGTCCCTATTACATATTGGGGAGATTGCGTGTTAATTGCAGTCTACCTCATTAATAGAACTCCTTCTGCCTTGTTGTCAAATAAAACACCCTTCAAACTTTTAAACCACAACAAACCATCCTATAGTCATCTTGGGGTTTTTAGTTGCCTATGTTATAGCTCCACACTTATTGCTCATCGAAATAAATTCTCCCCTCGTGCTCGAGCCTGCGTTTTTCTTGGCTATCCTTTTGGATACAAAGTATACAAATTGTTGGAGTTAGAAACAAAAAAAATTCACATTTCTAGGAATGTCATTTTCTATGAGTCCATCTTTCCTTTCTTTACCAAAGTAAATAACACGAAACTATGTTTGTGCCATTTCCTCCCAACAAGAACCAACCACTCTTTCTGAAGCACTTGCCTCTCCGGTTTGGCGGCAAGCAATGCGGACATAACTGGACGCTTTGAAAAGCAACAAGACTTGGACCATTGTTTCTCTTCCAGAAGGAAAAAGACCTGTTGATTGTAAACAGATTTTCAAGATCAAATATAAAGCTGATGGCACCCTAGAGCGACACAAAGCTTGACTTGTTGCTAAGGGATTCACGCAACAACATGGAACTAATTTTATAGACACTTTTTTCCCAGTTGCAAGTTGGTCACTGTAAAAATCTTACTCTCTCTTGCTGCTATTTTTGGGTCGAATCTGACTCATTTAGATGTGACCAATGCCTTTTTATATGGAGATCTCAAAGAGGAAGTTTACATGTCACTGCCTCCTGGGTACTTCTCTAGAGAGGGGGAGAGTCTACCACCGAATGCCGTATGTCGGTTACATAAATCAATTTATGGTTTAAGGCAAGCCTCGAGACGATGGTTTCACAAGTTCTCTACTGTACTACTCCAAGAAGGTTTTAAGTAGTCTGAATGTGATCATTCACTATTCATCAAAGTAAACAATGGTCTTTTTCTTGTTCTTCTTGTCTATGTTGATGATATAGTTATCGCAAGCAATAATGATGAAGCAATCAAAGATTTAAAACATGCCCTAAGCACCAAGTTCAAAATGAAAGATTTAGGGCCACTCAAATACTTCCTTGGTTTAGAAGTAGCAAGAAATTCAACTGGGATCTCCTTATGTCAAAGAAAATATGCCCTTGATCTTCTAGTTGAAACTGGATATATAGGAAGCAAACCATCTTCCATTCCCACGGAACCAAATTTGAAGATATCAAAGGATGATATAGATCTCCTTGATGACCCCACAAGTTATCGAAGATTAGTTGGCAGATTACTGTACCTGACGATCACACGACCAGATCTGTGTTACTCTGTTAACAGACTAAGCCAATTCATGGGAGCACCACGAACAAGACATCTTCAAGTTGCATTACGAATCTTGTAGTATATTAAAAGAACCACCGGGCAAGGACTTCATTTCCCTTCATCATCCTTTGTGCAAATCAAAGGTTTCTCTGATGTAGATTAGGGAACTTGTCCCGATACTAGAAGGTCACTAACAGGATTTTGTATTTTCTTGGCTTCTTCTCTTGTATCCTGAAAGTCTAAGAAACAACAGGTAATGTCTAGATCCTCTGCAGAAGTAGAATACAGATCCATGGCTAACATTGCTTGTGAAACTATATGGATAATGAGTTTTTTACAGTAATTAAAACAAAAACATCAAGGACCAGCACTACTATATTGTGACAACCAAGCTGCACTACATATTGCGTCAAATTTGGTCTACCATGAATGAACCAAACATATAGAACTGAATTGTCACTTTGTTAGAGATAAAATACAATATAGAATATTGAAGACCATGCATGTATCATCTCAGAATCAACTTGCAGACATGATGACCAAAGCACTCTCGCCGAATCAATTTTTCCTTCTTCTAAGCAAGATGGGTACTATTAATCTATACTCTCCATCTTGGGGGGGAGTATTAAGTTAGTTATCTTGATTGACTAATTTGTTAGATCTTTAGTCTTGTTATTACTTTGTTATTTATGTTAATTTGTTGTTTAAGCATTTTACTATTCTAGCGCTCTGCTTCCATTATAAAAGGAGCAGTAGCTGTAAACAAAATATAATAAGAAATACAGAATTCTTTTCACAGTCTATCTTTAGTTTTGTAATATGTAGTGACAAAGTTCATAGATGATGTTTTGGCTGTTCCATAAAAATTTTGTACAACTCATTGTCGGTATATATATAACAATAGATGCAAGTTATTCATTTATTTGTGCATTAGCTTAGCAACTTAATAACCAATTATGTTTAGTTTCGACTGACATTGATGCATCTTTTTCATTGCAACTGCAAGTTGCCGACGTCACTAATTATGTTTTTGTTGCATATTTCGTGAAGTGGATTATGCTTTATTTAAATTGCAACTTACCCTCTTGTTTTTTATTTGTGCGTTTTGCTAGCAATCTACAAATTCCTATAAAAAAATTATTAGAACTTGAACGAGACTATGAATATAATTTATTATGTATTTTAATATATAAAGTTTTAATATTTATATGTTAAAATATTTTGATATATTTTTAATAAAATGAAAATAAATTAACAACTAATTGAAAAGAATTAACCATTAAAAGATTTAATATTTCCATACTATAAAAGAATTTCCATTGTAAAAGTTAAAATTTAGTTAATCATAGGAATATATGAACATAGATCATGATATTCTAAATGGAGACTGTCATTATAAAAACGAAAAAAAATATTTGATTTCACTTTTAATTTTTGAAAAATGTTCAAATTACACCATAAATTTTTTTTTTCGTTTAGATCAAACATCAACTTTAAAAATATGCAAATCACTTCCTTACTATTAGAAGAAAATAACTTAATTAAATATTAACATGTGTAGGCAATGAAATTATGTATGTTAATCAACATAGATGTTACATAAATAACACATGGTGTCCACATGCACCCGTATAAAAAAGACTACATGTATGCCCTAGAAACTAAAATTCCAAACTTTAATCTTACGACCGTCAAAACCAATCCTCTAACATCATCCCTTGATCATCCACCTGTGGATTTCTAGCCAAAAAACATAGCCTCTAGTGGTCCCATCTTTTTTGAAACCCTTCGTGCAACTATCTTCTAAGAAAGTATATTGCACGACCCATCAACATCCATATGGCCCCATATAAAAAGGTTGCATTCATGCTCTTGAAACCAAAATTCTCATATTTCAATCTAACAACCACAAATCAACAAAGTATCTTATGTGAGTGTCATCCATAGTCAACACTGATCAACTCCATCTTTAAGACTCTCAACATTGATGGTCTCACAACGTGTTCCTTCAGATAATCGGTTGCAAACTCTGTTGTCGATGTGTCCTCAGTTGTACAGGACTGAGAAGTCCCATACCGGATGGGGTTGATAATTGATTTAATTATGCTCATATCAGACGAGGTATTAAGACAGTTTATAATTGTAGTGCCCATTACGGGATAAGGTATGGGGACAGTCGATGAATTATTAAATAAATATTTATACATTCATATGTAACAAGGATCCATATAGCTCCCAAGTGATACTAATAATAGAAATGACAATATGTAATAGAAATGGAAATGGTAAGTAACCTTGGTTTTTAGTGAAATGGTAAGGAATCCAAGTGTTATATTTATTGAGATGCGTGTTGATTGTGTTTTGCATGGTGATTATAATGATTTCTTAATGTTATGTTTATGGATTATTGCTAATAAGATAAAGGAATAGAGATGTTTTTCAGTATAAGGAAAAAAGATGATGGTTATGATTGTTGTTCAACTTTAGATTTTATTCGATAAAATTTGCATCGATTTTATTAAACCTTTATGAATGTGTGTTTGCATATTCCTGTTTTGAACACTACTCTATTCTTACTAAGTCTATAAAATTCACCACAATTCACACTCCCAGTGTATATTAGCTTAGGTCAGGAGTAAGTTCAAGATCAAAAAAAGACTCTAAAGAATCTTTAGTTATTTTGGATGTTTATTGTAAAGTAGATCTACATATACTATTGTAATGTAATTTTGAAATATTTTTGTCAATCTCATGAATTGTGACTCCGTACAAGAGATGTATTGTTGATTTATAAAAATTAGCATAATGCTGCATAAAATTTATCAAGTTTATATGTGTGGTAACGCTCCTTTCTCGTTAGAGAAAGTGGGTCGTTACAGTTGGTATCAGAGTTATGTTCCTCATAAATATCTTTTATATCATGAGATTTAGGATTCTTATGAGGTTTAAAACCAAAAACAATTAGGTAATATATAACTTAGAGATGTTTTGGAACCTCCTTCAGAACATCTGTGAATATGGAAAGTAATATTAATAATTCTGAAGGTCCAAAAAGATAGAAGTTACATGGGTTTGAATGTGATAAATCTAAGAACCAAATATTAAAGCTTTATTTGAAAGCTAATTGGAGATGATGAACAAGTAAAACTATAGGAAGTTTAAACTTCTACTGAAAAGTTAATCCAATAAAAGCAAGAGTACAAAGTAAGAATATAGGTTGTTACTTATTTCTTGAATTTATCTACTAAGAATTTATTAATAATTCTAATAAAATGGTTTATATTATTAAGAGATCTATACCCGGGTTCAATCTAACAAAAAATCTCTGCTACCCATTTTAGCTTTTTGTTTTCCCAAATTTTCACATACTTCGTTTAATCTCTCTGTAGTTTGTGTGTGTTGTTAACTGAGATGGATACATGAAGCTATAAATATGAATATGTGCATCTGCATGTAGATATATATAAGTGTGTGGATATGAATGCATAAATGGTGATTATAAAAATGTGAATATACGGGAACCTATATCAAAATTTGCATAGAAATGCATAATTGGTGATTATAAATATGTGAATATATGAGAACCTATATGAAAAATTGTATAATTACATAGATAGGTGGGAGTCTATATGAGTCTTCATATGTAAATACAAATTTAGACTTGTGTTTATTGGTATATGTGTAAGGTGTGCGTGTGTAAGAATATATGTATATTGAGTGCACTGTACATTATGTATATGTATATAGAGTGTGCACCGTGCACTGGGCATAATCTATGCAAGTAATATGCAAGTGAGCTGATATATATATATATGAATAAACATAGGAGACGTTGAAAAAAATTCAGGATGTTATCAAAGGGATTATGCTTAAATGAAAGAAAATAAAGAAAATAGTAAGAATCGGATAGTGTTCATATGGAGACCAAACTTGCCTTCTCAAAGTTGTATTGTTCTATGATTTCTTAAAAAAAAATTTATGGCATCTTGGATTGCCTTGTATGTGATTATGCACTTATTTAACATTGTTTTTGTACTTAAATATATAAATTTCATATGATTATTAGTGGAGCCATGTACCATAGGAGAGAAGGCGGGTTTATATGTACATACGTATACAGTTAAGGATTAGTGTGTATGTAATTGCACATAATATATATATAGAATTAAAGTTGTGTGGATGTGGTTATACGTGTGTATATATGATTATATGTGTGAATTGTTTGGTATGAGTTGTGTGTACATGTACGTATGACTATGTACTTGTATATGTATATGTACATAAGTTAACATATGTTGTGTGTATATATATATATATGTAATATGAATGCAGGTTTGTGTGATGGTATATGTATAAATTGGGGGTATATGTGTGTGTATTGGAATGTGTATGTAACGACCCCAAAAATTTAAAAGGAAATACATATAATAATCTGAGTGCAGAAACGAAATAAAATATTAAGGTTAACATCCCTTACACAATAACTTAAAAGTACCAAACAATATTACGGAATAAGTTCTCTAAAAGAAATACGAGAAAAATAAATGAAACTATAAAGCATCTAGCATCTACTCGCCATCTTCTTGTGGATCAGGCTCGGGAACCAGGTCTTCCTGATCTGAAATGGTTAAATAAGGAATGAGCTACACTAACCCAGTAAGGACATCACACTATATCACCGTCACAGAAGCAAATGTTGATAGAAAACTGAAAACAACCAATGGAGCACAAATTTTAAACCAATACAATTATTTAAAATAAAACCACTTATCCTTTTTTTTACCCTTGGAAAACTTGTGAAAACAACCTATAAAGACAATAACATCATACAGATCACAATTTCATGCATAATCAGTAACATAAAACACATCATAAATCTGTATTCATTAACAATAATTGATTATCACTATTTCTCATTTTTACCAGCCTAGTAGTATTCATGGGGATCCATAGGGGTCCCCGCTATACGTGAACCATTTCCCTTAACAATCTTAATTCCAGGGCCGTCCCCATACCTCGTTCGGTATGAGTGCCAAAAAAATAAATCTCAATACCCCGTCCGGTATGAGGGTGAAGCGGCCCGTCCCCATACCCCATCCGGTATGAGCGCCAAATGACCAAGTCTCCATATCCCGTCTGGTATGAGACAACGTTCACGGTGGGGTTCCCTATCAATCTAGTCCCGTCCACCATCTCTTAAGATATCTAGTGAGGTTGTCATCTTATTCATTTATCAAATCACATCCCATTCCTATTTGTCCTTAGTCTCAATTACCAACTCAAACATGAATACATAAACAAGTAACGTGCATCCAATAAAGCAAGCATATCTTAGATTCCCAAAATCAAACAATAGTGAAGCAAGCAGTGATACATGCATTTAAAACCATAAAATAGATAAAATAGATACCATAATGCATTTAAACTATAAAATAAATCAAACAGGAATCGACAGAGAAATAAGTCCGGTTCGGGCTCCATTAGCAACCGTAATTAATTATGCATATCTATTTAATTTGTACAAAATACAGTATTATCATTTATTCAAACTTCAATTCCATGATAGGAAATAGGGTGAGGGGTCCTTACTTGATTTGACGTCGAAAACTAAATTGTCACTGTGCCTACGGGCGGTCCCTGCGTTCCCTGAATTTTTTCTCGGGAACTGAAACGCGCTTACAGTACCTACACATGTCCCAAATCATCCAAAAATTAGACTCAAGGCCTACTCGGCCAATTTCAGAATTCCGGCATGGCGGCTCCGCTGTGCTTCGGCGATGGTGTCACCGCTCGCGGAAGCGATCCACCTCGGGTTGGCTGTTTTTGGCTGTTTTCAGCTGAATTCAGCCAAACTTGCATCGGTTCCTGTGAGAAAATACATTTAGGGCTCTCAGTGGACTGGAAAAACGTAAAAAAATCGAAACTCACCGGCAGTGGGGCTCTCCGGTGCGGCGGCTCCTCCAGCTCACGTTGCGGTTGGGTGTTTTGCTCCGGTCAACCTGTAGAGGAGGAAACGGTGATGACAACAGTGGAAAAATTACATCGAACGGGAATCGGAAAGGGCTTCATTGGAGGTAAAAATCGAAACACCACGCGACAACACTACTAAGCTTCGGCGGTTCGGCCAATTGGCCAGTGCTTTCGCTCCGATTTGGCTATAGGTGGGTTTAAAATCAAATTCTGAGCAAAGAGTAGAATTTTTACCTCCTTTGACGGCCGAAAATTGCTCCGGTACGACGGCGGGTAGCAGCGGTCGGCTCCCCAGCAGCTGGGCTGTCTTCTCCGGCAAGGGGCTCTTGCGGCTAGGGTTAGGGTTTGGGTGCGGATGAGGTTATTTATACCCATCCGTTTTTTATATGAGCCGTCCATATCTTTTAATTTGGACAGTCTGATCGCGATTAAATAGGGAATGAATCTGGACCGTTCATCGCGATTCAATCTGGACTGTCTGTGCGCGATTCAATCTGAGCCGTCCGTGCGCGATGCAATCTGGGTTATGCGTGCGCATTTTTGATCTGGGTCGTCCGTGCGCGCAGGAACGGATATCAACTGTTCGATCGTGCGCACGCGGATCACCCACATGGTTCTCTCCCGCGTAGCCTCCTGCGTCAATGTCTCTGCCACCTGGCGCGTCCTGCTTGATCGGGGCTGCTGACCGGGCAGCTGACGTGGTATAATTTTTTAAAATTACGTTTTGACCTCCGGTTTTCGATTTTTCTTTCAAAAATACCCCCCAAAACCTAAATTTTCATCCCTTTTCTCCAAAATTGTTTTCAATTAAATCTCTAAATAATTTTTACCCATTTATTATTATTATTATTATTATTTTCATTAAAATAAATTAAACTAAATTAAATTAAATTTAATATTATATAAATAATAATTATATTCATACAATAATAATTAATAAAAAGAAAAAAGGAAAGGTTGGGTGTTACAGTGTAACTCATATAAAATGAGACCGCATAGTTGTGTGTGGATGTGCATCTGTATAACTTATGAATTGTGTGTCAGTATATATATAGATGATGATGTGTGTGAGAATAGGTAGCTGTGTGCACGAATGTTATCTATGGGTAAATTTACAATATGTGTATCATTAAGAATATATATATATGTATGAATGATATTTAAATATATGTGCATAGTATAAAATTGTGTAAGAAAATTTAATTATGTGAAAAATATTGAAAGAACATAACATGAAAAGTATCAAGTTCTGTTGAATTTAAAACACCTATGCGACGGAAAAAGAAAACTTGTGAAGGGGTAAAGAAAATGGGAATGTAAATATGAAATACGGAAAAAGAAATATGAAAAAGTAATGTATTTACATTAATAGATATGAAAAATAAGTCTTGATAATTCTTATTAAGAAAAGATAGATGACATAAATAAGTGATAAAAATTTAAAAAATGAGAATTATTAACAAAAGAACAAATTAAATTAAATAGTCGTTGAGAAACAAGTAAGAATAATGATTTCCAAATCTTGGGTAAGTACAAATTGTGAACCAATTTTTTTTAAGGGGGAGAAGTATGTAACACCCCAAAAAACCAAACTACCGTTTTTTAGTATTTTAGGATTTTTTTTTTAAGGGGACCAAATTGCAAGAATTTTGAAGGAAGATAGACAATATGGAAGCAGTGGGGACTAGATTGTAAGGATCTTAGACAGGGGAGGGTAATTTTAAAAAAAATAAGAAATCAATGACCTCTCGATCTATCATCAGGATCGAATGGCCCCAAAACCATATATAAATTTTCCCTTTTTGGCTCTTTCAAACAGAAAAAACCCTGAAGGGGGAATGAAAATGGCGTGGAGAGAGATCGACGCGGAAGGATGGAGGAGAGGTTTCGACCGTGCGCAAGGAGATGAATTGTCGCCGATTTGGAGAGAAAGGAGATGATCGCCGGTGACGGAGGGGGCAGAAGAAGCCGATTGGGAAGAAGAAGAAGAAGAGGATAGCGGCATTGGCGCGTGGAAAAGAGCGCCTCAAATGTCATCACTCGTCGAGCATTGAGAGGAAAGATTGGCGTAGTGTCAACCACCGATCCCCCATTTTGTTGCTGTTTACACTTGTCTATTTTATTCTTGGCATTTGGATGATTGTCGGTTTGAAATTGTATTTATGTATGTACATTTATGTACGTATATAAATAAATGCATGTGTAGCTATAGAGATGCATATATGCAGTATATATAAATATATATATAGGTGTTAGTGCAGAAACATAGAAACATATATATACAGCAGATGTGTACGCATTTTATTTGTGTAGTGTTTATTTTTGCATGTCCATATATATATGCGTGTATTTGTAGATAAGTACATATGCAGTATATATATACGCGTGTTAATGTAGTTATATATATATATACATTAGATATGTGTGTGTCTTATATATATAAAAACATATATGCAGTGTTTATGTATTTATGTCCATATATATGCACATATATGTTTGTGCATTTGTAAATATGTATGCATGTACAAAAAATATATATATATATCTCTGCGTGTTGGTGTAGATATATATAAATACAGCATGTATGAGTGCACGTTGTGTGTGTATATATATATATATATAGTGTTCATGTAACACCCAATAATATTTTTTATTTTTATTTTTATTTTTTTATATTTATTTAATTTATTTTAATTTAATTATAAAAGGGGTAAAATCTGTTAAGGATTAATTTAAAAATAATTTTGGAGAAAATGGGTGAAATTTTAGGTTTGAGGGTATTTTTTAAAAGAAAAATAAAAAAATGAGGGTTAAAATATAATTTAAAAAAGTTACACCACGTTAGATACCCGGTCAGCAGCCCTGACCAACCAGGACATGTCAGGTGGCAGAGGCGCTAACGCGGGAGGCCACGGGGGGAGCCACGTGGGCGATCCGTGTGCGCGCGATCGAACGACTAAGATCCATTCTTGCGTGCACGGACGGTCCAGATTGAAAACATACACGGACAGCCCAGATTGAATCGGGCATGGATAACCTAGATTGAATCGCGAGGAACATCTCAGATTCACTCCCTATTTAATCGCGATATGATGGTTCAGATCAAAAGGGATGGACGGTCCAGATCAAAAGCGGATGGGTATAAATAAACCCATCTGCACCCAAACCCTAACCCTAGCTGCCAAAATCCCTTGCCGAAGAAGATAGCCCAGCTGCCAGGGAGCCGACTGCCACCACCCACCGCCGCACCAGAGCAATTTTCGATCGCCGAACAAGGTAAAAAGTTATCCTCTTGCACGAAATTCAATTTTAAACCCATCCATGACCAAATCGGAGTGAAAGAACCGGCCAATTGGCCGAAAAATACTGCCGAAGCTCGGCGGCGGCGCCGCTGTGGGGTGTTTCGAAAAACACCTCCGATGAGCCCCTTCTCGATTCCCGTTCGATGTGATGTTTTCACCGTTGTGATCACCGTTTCCTTCTCTACAGGTTGACCGAAGCAACACACTTAACTACAACGTGAGCCGGAGGGGCCGTCGCACCGGAGAGCCCCACCGCCGGTGAGTTTCAATTTTCTATGTTTTTTCGACCCACCGAGGGCCCTAAGTGTGTTTTCTCACAGGAACCGATGAAAATTTAACTGACTTCGACCAAAAAAATCAACCTGAGGCGAATCGCCGCTGCAGGCGGTGGTGCCGTCGCTGGAGCACGGCGGCTCCGCCGTGCCGAATTTTTAAAATTGGCCAAGTAGGCCCTGGGACTGATTTTGGATTTATTTGGGACATTTATGGGTACTGTAAGCGCGTTTCAGTGCCAGAAGAAAATTTTAGGGAACCTAGGGACCGCCCTTAGGCGCAGCAACCACTTAGCTTTCGGTGTCGAATCAAGTAAGGATCCTTTACCCTATTTCCTATCATAGAATTAAAGTTTAAATAAATAATAATACTGTATTTTGTATAAATTAAATAGATGTGCATAACTAATTACGGATTGCTAATGGAGCCCGAACCATACATTGTTTTCTATTGATTTCTGTTGATTGATCTTGCAGTCTAAAAGTATGATGGTTTCTAGTTTAACTATTTTATGGTTTAAATGCATGTATTGTTCCTTACTTGACTACTGTTTGATTTTGGGATTTAAGAATATGATTGCATTGCGGGATGCATGTTTATTTATTTATGTGATTATGTTTGATTTGGTAACGAAGACTAAGGAAAAATCGGAAAGGGGTGTGATCTTATAAACAGATAAGATGACAGCCTCACTAGCTATCTTGGGAGATGGTGGATGGACCGGGTTCATAGGGAACCCTACCGTGAACATTATCTCATACCAGACGGGGTATGGAGACTTAGTCATTTGGCGCTCATGGCGGACGGGGTATGGGGATGGCCCACTTCACCTTCATACCGGACTGGGTATTAAGATTTAATGTCTTGGCGCTCATACCGGATGGGGTATGGGGATGACTATGTAATTAAGACTGTTAAGGAAAAGGGATTCACGTGTAGCAGGGACACACCTATGGATCTCCATGGATACCAGTAGGCTGGTGAAACGAGAAACGGTTACGAATCGTCTATTGTTAATAAATGTGAATTTATGATATGTTCTATGTTGCTGGTCGTGCATGAAGTTATGATCTGTATGATATTATTATTTTTATAGGTTGTTTTCATAAATTCCCCAATGGTAAGTAAAAGGATAAATGGTTTTATTTTAAATAATGTATTGGTTTAAATCTATTACTCTATTGGTTGTTTTGATTTTCTACCAACCTTTGCTTCTGTGATAGTGATATAGTGTGATGTCCTTACTGGGTTAGTATAGCTCATTCCTTATTTAACTATTTCAGATCAAGAGGACCTGATTCCCGGGCCCGATCTGCAAGAAGACTACGAGTATATGCTAGATAATTTATATTTTCCTTTACTTTTCTCATTTTTCGTGTTTCTTTCAGAGAATTCATTCCTTGATGTTTATTTAGTACTTTTAAGTTATTGTGTAAGGGATGTAAACTTTAAATTTTTATTTCGCTTCCACACTTAAATTATTATATATTTTCTTTTGAATTTCTGAGGTCGTTACAGTTGGTATCGGAGCCGCGTTCCTCGGACCTGTCACTTACACAATAATACTTAGAGAAACGCAAAACGAATGAATCATCAGTCAACCCTTCCTTGTGAAATCAGGTACAGAGAGATGAGAAGAGAAAAACCTCCACTAAATCGAGCAGCCCGGGATGGTTCGCTTAGAGAGGACATTGGCAAGATATTTGAGATGGTAGAGAGACTCATTGCTGCCCAGTAAGGCCGAGAGGAGAGAAGAGAGCTACCTGACCCTCCCCCGCTACAACAGGTTGAGCCACCACTGCAGTAAGAGGATCCCGAGCCACTCCGATACAAACCTGCTCCTCCACAGTATCACCAGGCACCACCGCAGTATGATCTAGTGCCCCAGCCACAGTACCACCCGGCACCGCCACAGTACAATCTGGTGCCCCCACCGTATCAGCAAGTACCACCACAGGGCCCCCCAGTCTACCCTCAGCCTGGCCCAGTCCCTTTCTCACGGGACCCAGTTCCTCCCACGATTGACCCGGGCTACATAGAGAGGTACAAGAGACTAAACTCATCCACTTTTGTAGGGTAATCTTCTTTTGAAGATGTCGAGTACTGGTTGGCAGAGATAGAGAAGGCCTTCAAGACCTTAGGGGTGCCTTCTGAGCAGAAGGTCATCCTTGCTACCTACATGCTAATGGGAGAAACAGACCGCTGGTGGGAACACAAACAGACCACCTTGCTTGTTCCAGTTACTTGGGAACAGTTCCTAGCAGCCTTTCATGCAGAGTACCTCCCAAAGTATCTCTGACATCTGAAGGAGATGGAGTTCGTCCACTTGGTCCAGGGGAACATGACTGTGTCATAATATACTCGTAAGTTCCTGGAATTGGGCTGATACTCCCCTGAGATGTTGTTGGATGAGGGCAAGAAGGCTAAAGGTTCCAGTGGGGCCTCCACCCCAGAGATCAGGCAGCATTTGTTCGTGCTGGATCTTAGGACCTATTCGACCGTTGTGACCAAGGCACAGCTGGTGTAGAGGAGCTTCCACACCCTCCCTTAGGTAGTAGGAAACCTCAGACCCTCAGCTCCACCCCGCAGACCAGCACCTACTGTGTCTGTCCAACAGAACAAGAGGCCTTAGTCGGTGATCCAGGCTCTCCCTTAGGCTCCAGTAGTAGGACGTGGTAAGATCTGTCAGCATCGCGGTAGGGATCACGTGGACCGACCCTACTACAGCCTCAACAACACCCGTCGCATATGTGGTAGTGCCCAACATTATGCGAGAGAGTGCCCAAAGAACCAGAATCAGGGCAGACCTCCTATCCAGGGCAAGGCTTACAATCTCACCCAGCATAATGCTGAAGCCAACCCGGATGTAGTACAGGGTATATACACTATTTATAACTATCTTGCTCATATTTTGATTGACACTAATGCATCGCATTCATTTATTTCACCTGTTTTTGAATCCAAATTTAATGTATTACCTGATAAACTTGATTCTATGTTGTGTGTGTCTACTGCTGGGAGTATGACACTATTGGGAGAAGTTGTCTATAGGGCTTGTGTCGTAGAGATAGCAGATAGAAAATTGAGTGTGGACATAATAGAATTAGACACGAGGGACTTTGATGTAATTTTAGGAATGAATTGGTTAGCGGCGTATCACGCCGCCGTAGATTGTTTTAGCAAAAAAGTTGTATTCAATCCTCCTAATGAGGAGCCATTTATAAATTAATAAAATCATTTAGTACTTATTCCTTGATGGCAAGTTTTCTTATTTGTCGAATACTTTAACCCTATTGTTTTCTCTAACTAGGCAAACCCAAGAAAGAGAATTGTATTTAAGAGATTCTAGTAGTCCGAGACTTCCCAAATGTATTTTCGGATGAACTACCTAGACTGCCAGTGGACAAAAAAATCAAATTCAACATAGACCTACAGCCAGGCACCTAGCTTATTTCGGTTGCTCCTTACCGCATGAGCCGTGTCGAGATGAAGGAACTGAGGAAACAAATCACTGAATTACAGGACAGTGGTTTTATCAAACATAGTGTGTCCCCTTAGGGTTCCGGAGTCACTTTTACCAGAAAGGGAGATGGAATGTTGAGATTATGTATTGATTACAAAGGATTGAACAGAGTCACAATCAAGAACAAGTATCCCCTTCCCAGGATTGATGACCTCTTCGATCAGTTGCGGGTATGCAGATTTTCTCCAAAATAGACCTACGTTCAGGTTACCATCAGGTGAAAATCAAAACAGAAGACATCCCCAAGACAGCTTTTCGAACTAGGTACGAACACTATGAGTTCCTGGTCATGCCGTTTGGGCTAACAAATGCCCCAGCCATCTTCATGGATCTGATGAACAGGGTTTTCAGACAATTCTTAGATCAATTTATTATCATGTTCATTGATGACATCCTGGTTTATTCAAAAAACAGAGAGGAATATGCTCACCATCTAGCTCACGTTTTGCAGGTTCTCAGAAGAAATAAGTTGTATGCAAAGTTGAGTAAGTATTGATTTTGGCTTGAGCAGACCACCTTCCTGAGACACATCATATCTAAGGATGGAGTATCAATGAACCCTAAAAAGGTTGAATCGGTGCTCGACTAGGAGAAATTGACATCAGTTAAAGAGATCCGTAGCTTTCTGGGAATGGTGGGCTATTACCGCAGGTTTGTTGAAGAATTTTCTAGTCTAGCTGCCTTCTTAACCCGGCTCACAAAGAAAAAAGTCAAGTTTGAGTGGAATGGGGACTGTGAAAGAAGTTTTTCAGAACTAAAGAAACGACTTACTACTGCACCTGTGCTGGCCTTACCAAGTGGATCGGGGGGATATACAGTTTACAGTGATACCTCATATCTAGGCCTAGGTTGTGTTTTAATGCAGCATGGGAAGGTCATAGCCTATGGATCCAGACAGTTAAAGAGTCATGAGAAAAACTATTCCACCCATGACTTAAAGCTTGCCGTAATCATACACACTTTGAAGACTTGGTGCCATTATTTATATGGAGAGACCTTTCAGATCTATACCGATCACAAGAGTTTGAAACACATATTCACTCAAAAGGATCTCAACATGCGTCAAAGAAGGTGGATAGAACTTTTTAAGAACTATGATTGTGACATCTTGTATCATCTGGGTAAGGGTAACGTGGTTGCCGATGCACTCAGCAGAAAAAGTGTAGGTATATTAGCTCATTTGTTGGTTTTAGAATGCATGCAGATTAGGGCCACACAACAGGTTCGACTTCAGGACTTGAGGAGAGTCACATGTTTGGGTCATCTGACCATTCAGCCTGAGTTAATCCAGAGAATAAGGAAAACTCAGTCAGCCGATCTCACCCTAGTAGCCATCAAGATGCAGAACAGGGAGTTAGCTCAGAATTTCGAGTCTCCGTCGATGGATTGCTCCGGTTCCAGGACAGGGTGTGTGTTCCAGGTGATAGTGAGTTAAAGAGAGACATCATGACAAAGGCCCATAGCTCAAAGTTTTTCATACATCCCGGAAGCAATAAAATGTACCAAACTATGCGACCCCGATTTTGGTAGAATGAAATGAAAGAGATATAGCAGATTTTGTCTTTAAGTATTTGGTATGTCAGTAGGTCATGACAGAGCATCAGCGCCCAGGCGGACTACTTCAGCCATTACCGATCCCAGAATGGAAGTGGGAACATATCACCTTGGACTTCGTGACAGGATTACCTAAGGCACGCTCTGGATATGATGCCATCTAGGTAATTGTTGACCGGCTTACCAAGTCTTCCCACTTCTTAGCCATCAGGATGACTGATTCCGTGGACAAGTTAACAAGAATGTATATCCAGAAAATAATCAGATTGCATAGAGTCCCAGTGACAGTGGTGTCCGACAGGGACCCTAGGTTCACTTCTCGATTTTGAAGTAGCTTTCAGTATGCCATGGGAACGAAGCTGTCCCTCAGTACTGCATTCCACCCTCAGACTGATGGACAGTCAGAAAGGACGATCCGTACACTTGAGGATATGCTCCGAGCTTGTGTTCTTGACTTCGGGGGCCATTGGAACGACTATTTACCCCTGGTAGAGTTTGCGTACAACAACAGCTACCAACCGAGTATTGGCATGGCTCCGTATGAGGTGTTATATGGGAGCCTATGCAGATCACCGATTTTTTGGGAAGAAGTGAGCGATAGAAAACTGTTCGACCCAGATCTGGTAGAGGAAACTACATCCAAAATAGTTAAGATCAAGAAGAACATTCAGACGGCTCAAAGTAGGTAGAAGAGTTATGCGAACACCCGGAGGAGAGATTTAGAATTTAAGGAAGGCGACCAAGTGTTTCTTAAGGTCACTCATTTTAAGAGAATTAGTAGGTTCGGCAGGAGAGGGAAACTGAACCCACGATTTATTGGACCTTTTGAAGTCTTAGACAATATTGGTACCGTCGCCTATAGACTAGCACTGCCTCCAAAACTTTCTAAGGTCCACAATGTGTTTCATGTGTCCATGCTACGCAAGTACAACCCAGACCCCTCTCATGTCTTGGCCCACGAACCTCTTCCACTCCAGGAGGATTTATCCTACGAAGAAGTACCAGTCGACATTGCGGATCGAAAGAGCAGATTACTCCGCAATCAAGAAATTCCCTTTGTAAAGGTCGTATGGCAGAACCACACACCGAGGGAGGCTACATGGGAGCTAGAATCAAACTTTAGAGCCCAGTATCCCCAGTTGTTCGATTGAGAGTGAGAGACAAATTTGAGGGACCAAATTTCTTTTAAGGAGTGGAGAGTTGTAACACCCAATAATATTTTTTAATTTTATTTTTGTTTTATATATTTATTTATTTATTTTGTTTTAATTTTATTTATTTTATTTTAATGAAAAAAGGGGTAAAATTTGTTAAGTATTAATTTGAAAATAATTTTGGGGAAAATGGGTGAAAATTTGGGTTCTGGGGGTATTTTTGAAAGAAAAATTAAAAAACGGGGGTCAAAATGTAATTTAAAAAAGTTACGCCATGTCAGATACCCGGTTAGCAGCCCCGACCAACCAGGACGCGCCAGGTGGCAGAGGCACTGACGCGGGAGGCCATGCGAGGGGGAGCTATGTGGGCAATCCGCGTGTGCGCAATCAAGTTGCTGAGATCTGTTTCCGCACGCATGGACGACCCAGATTGAATCGCGATGAATGGCCCAGATTCACTCCCTATTTAATTAGGATCGGACGGTCTAGATTAAAAGAGATGAATGGCCCAGATCAAAAGCGGATGAGTATAAATAACCCTATCCGCACCCAAACCCTAACCCTAGCCACCAAAGCCCCTCGCTGGAGAAGACAGCCCAGCCGCCGGGGAGCCAACCACTGCCACCCGCCGCCGCACCGAAGCAATTTACGACCGCCAAACGAGGTAAAAATTTTCCCTCTTGCTTGAAATTCAATTTTAAACCCACCTATGGCCAAATCAGAGTGAAAGAACCGGCCAATTGGCCAAAAAATACCGCCGAAGCTCGACGGTGAAGCCGCGGGGTGTTTCGAAAAATGCCTTCGATGAGGCCTTTCCCGATTCCTGTTCGATATGATTTTTCCACCGTTGTGATCACCGTTTCCTTCTCTACAGGTTGACCGAAGCAAAACACCCAACTGCAACGTGAGCCGGAGGAGCCGCTGCACCGAAGAGCCCCACCGCCGATGAGTTTCAGTTTTCTACTTTTTTTCGGCCCACCGAGGGTTCTAAGTGTATTTTCTACGTTGTGATCAAGTTCTAAGAAGTTTTATGAAAGTAATCTTATGGGAGAAATAAGTTGGGAACAAATTGATGGATGAAATTAGACTAATAGTGGTTGGATTAAAAAAATGTAAATTCTAACAAAGTTGGGTCCTAATGCTAAAGGATTGGGATTTTCTACAAAGATATGAAGAACCAGTTTAGGAATTAAAATTTGTGAGGATCGATCAGTTTACGAAGTCTAATTCAAACCAGTAAAGCGATAAGAATTGAATTAGTCTTCATTCAGGGATTTCATATTTTTATAAAATAATTTATTGATTTCAAAATGATCAATTTAAGAGTTTGATGGATGATTGAAGTTTTATTCTGGAAGGTGTTTTATAGAGTTTCATATGTATGTAAGTGAGTGTGTATTGAACTCCAATGTTATATAAAGTATATGTACAATGATATAGATGCAGATAGGTTGTGCGTGAATGGATAGATAAAGATGAAGTTATACATAAGCTGCTGTTTATTTAACATATAAGATTCCATGTCTAAAAATAGATGGATTCCAAGATGTATGTACGTATATAGTTATATATATAATTATATAATATGTGTTTATATATCTATAGTTATCTACCAAGCTATGCGAAAATGTCAATAGATATATATGTATGTTGGTATGAGTGTAAATAGTCATCCTCATTGAATCCGTATGTGTGCAAGTGTAAAATAATATATGTATTTATGCAAGTGTAGAAACCGCTTATATGCAGATTTAAAGTATGAATATAGATGTATGTATTTTGTATGGGTATAAGTGGTGGTGTTTAGGTATGTTGGTATTTAGAGAATTTATATGTATGGAGTTATATAAGTGAATGTGAGATATGTGTTTGTATTTTATATATTTATAAGTATTGTGAAATTATGATTAATATATTTGCAGCAGTTTATGTGTCTTAAATCCTAATGATATGAAATATATATATTGTAAGAAAGTATGTATATAGAGTTAGAATAGGTTTATGATTAAATATAATGGTATCAAGATAAATATATGTCAGTAATGTGTGTAGATATGGATTGCGGTTGCTTGTTGCTTATGTAGTACGTTGGGTGTATGATTAATACAATATAAATTGTGTATATTGGATATACATGTATATATGTGACTGCTTGCTTAGATAATTTTATGTGTGTTTGATATAGACATAAGTTCGTTGTTATGTATACTTGTCATAGGTGGAATGAGTGCGCATCTAAGTTGTGTAAATAGGTGTCTGAGAGTAATGAGATTGGTTATTGGCAGTGTGAGTAGGGATATAAATTAATGTTGTTGTTGAATAAAAATTTTCCTTCTAAAATATAAATTTAATGTTTGAGCATAAAAATGAATAAAATCTCAAAGACGTTTGAGTTTCTTAAGTTAAGATATGAAATAAAAATAATCTTTGAAGAAGAAAAAACTTACTGGGTATCATGAGAGAGAGTGTACTAACTTGGTACATAGGGTGAATCACGCTGTTGATATGTCCTCGGTCGTACGGGATTGAGAAGTCCCATATCAGAAGGGGTTGAGAATTGGTTTAATGACGCTTATACCAGACAGGGTATTGAGACAGTTTATAATTGAGGCGCCCATTACCTGACGTGGCATGAGGATGACTGATGAATTGTAAATGAAATGTTTGTACATCCGTGTGTAGTAGGGATCCCTATGGGCTCTCAGTGATACTAGTAATAGAAATGATAATATGTAATGGAAATGAAAATGGTAAGTAACCCTGATTTTGGTAAAATGGTAACATTTATGGAGATACGTGTTGATTGTGTTTTTTCATGGTAATTCTAACGATTTCTTAATGTTATGTGTATGGATGATTGTTAGTAAGAGAAAAGAATATAGTTGTTTTTCAGTAAAAGGAAAAATGACGATGGTTATGATTGTTGTTCAATTTTGGATTTTATTCGATAAAATTTGTATTGGTTTTATTAAACCCATATGAATATGTGTTTGCATATCTCTATTTTGAATACTACTTTATTTTTAGTAAGTCCGTGAAACTCACCCCAATTCACACCCTCAGTGCAAATTAGTTCGGTTTAAGGGTGAATTCAAGATCAAAAGAAGATTCTGAAGAATTTTTTAGTTATTTTAGATGTTTATTGTAAAGTAGATATAGATATACATACTTCATGAATCTATAATTTAACCATAATATCACAATGCAGGAATGTAAACGTAACCATTTCATATTCAAGTTCAAAGATCGAATTGATTTTATAATTCAGCTCCCGATCATCATTTCGTACGAATCTCAAATTCGAGGTTTGAAGTTCAAATTTATCTTACCTCCCGCTTCTGGATGCGTGTTTGCTAGCAGTGGCGATCCTCCTTCGAATCTCCCCCGCGGTAATGATGTAGCCCGCCGCAGATTCCTTTTCTCCAAGCCTTCGCACTTGTTCTATTCACTCCTCTCTCGTCGACCTCACCGCTTCCAGAACTTTCCTTTCTCTACTTCCTTTCAGCCGCTCCATTCTCTCTGCCCCCCTTTGAATTCAGCAAATGCAAGGTATTTATAATTGGGTGGAATGGATTTTGTACCGTTAGATCTGGTGATTTTGAAATTTTCTTTGCTAAGTCCCTAAGCCCTTTTAAATTTGCAGAAGGCCCCTGAATTAACTAAAACTTCTTACAAAACACCCAAAAGTTAAACATTCATTTATACTGGATGTTACAACAGCTTTAGTAAGTGTTATTGATTACTAACTAAATTTAAAATTTTTAAGATTGTCATAGCTAAATTATTGTTGCTTTAATAATTAAATTATTTTTTTTAAAAATGTCTTACTGTTAAAAATTAATATTTGAATTTAAAATTTGTTAGTGTCTAAAATAATATGTTATTGTTTATAATCTTTTTTGGTACAATGTAATATATGATTTAATTTTACAATAATTAAGACTCGAGACTTTAATTTCTAATTTAATCACAAATATGTATAACTACTAGTTGAAAGTCTATTGGTTAAGCATAATTATATTAATTATAATTAATATTATAAACTTGACTTTATATAGAGATCAAATAATGTGGTATTAGTAAATGCATTACCTTAAAAAAAATTGGTTTTACTATACAAAAATTAAGTAGATATGTTTTTACTCTAAACCCCTGGGCCCCCGCCTCCAAAAAAAAATAGTGCAACGATAATGTACTTTGAATATATATTTGTGAGAGAATAAAGTAGCACAAAAAATTGAGAAAGAGAAATATTTTCTCTAGTCATAAATTAAATGATAATTTTTTTAGTTAGTCCTCGAAGTGAAAATATTTAGGACAAATTATTAAAATCAGTTTCTAATTATTTATTTATTTATTTCAAACATCAAAATTTTATTATTTTTAACTGAAAAAGTTAAAATAGATACACCATATTTAAATATTTTAAAAATAAATTAAAGAAAACAACTTTAAAATAGTTAATTAAATTAATATATTATAGATTAATAATAATAAACCTATTTTTATTGTTATTAATTTATAATTTAATTAATTAATTAATTAATTAAACTTTTTTTTCAAATATAAAAATTTGATCTAATCATTTTAATTTTTTCTATTAAAAAATAAAAATCTATCTGGTCTGGAAAGACGTGAAAGAACTGCTCCCTTTAGATGACGCGTACCCTCTAACAAGAGCGATGACGCAAATATCTGTTAGGAGTCATATTTGGCTAAGTACTATCGTGGCTATAGAATATCTTATAGAACCACTGTGGTTGGTATGGCCGTGGTCATAGATTGTACCATGATTTGGTAAGTCAGAAATGTGTATGAGTAAATTGCTATTTTTTGCATCTGATCTGGTCATTCCACATGAGTAGTCGAAAATCTGTATCTGTTCTCAGGGATGAAATTCGAAACAACTTTGCAAAGCATGACACACAAATCTGAGTATTTCATGATTTATTTAATTTTTTCTATCGTAAGAGTGATTTTTATTTTATTATTGTGAGTGTGAGATGATATTTCTTTAGATAAATAAATTATTTTCATAAAGCAAGATAGAACCCCGACGTGACATGATGGTAAGTATTAATAACATAATTATTCACTTTTAAAATCTTACGATGTTATTTAAATATTATTTTTCCTACTGAGTATATGGAACTCACCCTTTCCATGCCCCCCCCCCACAGATGAGGAAGATAATGGGGAATCGACCGCTGATCTACCCCTTGAAGTCTTTGAGAATCTCGTGGATCCACAACCCTTGAGTGCATGACTTGTCCCACACTTTGATTAGTCCAATCACATAATGATAGAAGTGACCCTTTTGTATTTTTAATATCTTGTATTTTGTTGCCACTTCTGGCCTCAGTTATATATATGTCTAATTGGAACTCATATATTTTGGTAAGGAATTTGAAATAATTTGCTCCACTGCATACAATTTTTATCATGCACTCGTAATCTATTTATGTATCTGACACCCTTATGCCTTAATTAGCATTTGGGATGTCACAATAAAACTCAACTTAATCATGATAGTTCCATAAACATATTAATCAACTAAGTCGCAAGTCCTGTTGAATTAAATATTACAAGCTGACTACTACCAACTTATAATACACTACTAAATAGACAAGTTACATGTTATTACAATATCATAGCATTAATGGTAATTGATTATGATGTATTTAATAAAAATAAAGGTAGAAAAAGTTAATTATGCTTAAATGATTTTCTACTTAAATTTCTTCTTCAAGTGAACTCGTCAAAATTAGAAAAGAACAGACAACTACATAATTGAAAAATTAAAAGTGATATTAAATTTTTTTACCAAATTAAGATTGTAGGAACTTTTTTGTGATTTTGTAAGTATATTATTTGTATTACTATGGTCAAATGAGATAAACGTTGCCAACTTTTTGTTTGTGAAAGCAAATAGTTAGTAATATCATAAGTTGACATAAGCTCCAACGTGTGAACCAATGATTGGATGTTTAAAAGTGACGCCACCTAAAAAAAATGAAGCACTTATTTTTTAAACTTTTTCATTAAAATTTTCAATTGAGTGACCCTAAGTTCTCATGCCATCACATATGATACGTGTCAAATTTTTTTAGTCCTTTAGATGATACCAACTAAAAAAATTTAGCCATCATAAAATTTTTTACATCCAACATGTTATAATTTGTCTGAGACAAAATTCAAATTAATCATGAGTTTTATTAACATATTAATCAATTAAGTCATAGGTTCTATCAATCAAATATTACAATTTGACTACTATCGGCCTATAATACACTTATAAATTAATGAATTATACGTTATTAGTTATGTTTGTACTAATAAACTTCAAGTAGAGTACAAAGATCTTAATCACAAGATAACTGTATTTGTGGTAATTAATTATGATGTATTTAATAGAAACAAAGATAGAAAAAGTTAATTACGCATGAATAATTTTCTATTCAAACTAACCCTTTAAGTGAAATCATAAAAGTGAAAAATAAAAAAAAATAACTTAAATAAATGAATATGGTACATAAATGTTTACCAAATTTAGATTGGAAGAAACTTTTGATAATTTCTTAGGTTTACTCCTTGCGTTAGTATAGTCAAATGAGATAGACATTACTATTTTTTTTAATCCGTGAAATCTAACGGTGATGCGGAACCCCAAGACCCTTGCTTGAACCTTAAAACTCTTCAATCGATTTAGAATGGAATTTAGATTACAAGTAAAAAAGGAATCAAATTTGTTCAATCACTCAAATGGTAGAAGTTAAAGAGAACCCAAGAAAGATAAATGATATCCCTTGAACCCAATTCAAACAAGCATCAAGAACAATTGAAATAGGAAATCAAAATTGAAATACAAGTGATAACAATTGTATTCTAAATCAACACCTTGTGCATAAAGTGAAAAGAAAGCCAAAATGCTCTCAACTCAATTATGAAATGTTTGATTACAACTCTTAATGTCCACAAAGAAGAGTTCCTTTGGTATTTATAGCCAAAGAAATCAATGATAAGTTACAATACAATAACTACAATAACTAGGTTAATTATGTGGTAATTACAATTGTAACTCCAATAATAACTAGGCTAATTATAGGTATGTAATTGTTATGTAACTCTTTGTAACTGCAATCTTCTTAACCAATACCACTAATTATTTGTGGCACCATATAGTTTTGGGCTCATTCTTGTAATAACACTAAGACAAGACTTAAGCCCAAAATGAGTTATACTTACCTATATGGGCTTAATTAACTCAAACTAAAATAAAACAATCCAAAATACTTAAAACAACTCAACTAATCCAGCCCATACACAAGGCTTATTCATCCATTATCAATAAGACTCAAACAAGCCCAAATTATCCCAAATCACTTAAATCCAATTAAAGTTACGAATTTGGGCTGTTCAAAAAGCTCATATTTAAACTTTCCACAATTGGCCAACCCATCATCCACATGTTTTTGAGTAAAAACTTGGAGCAACTCTTTAAGCTTCTATTCCATTGATCTTGTTACTAGTCCGCTGAAACTTTCTAGATTTGGAACTGTATTTGTGTTTACATCATTTGAAATTTGCTCCAAGTCACCTTTTGATACTCTTTGAGTATCTTAAGTATTTTTAGCCTTGTTTGCATCATTCCCCCTCCCCTTAAAAGGATTCGTCCTCGAATCAATTCCTGCATCAATTTCAAAAGGGGATAAATCAGATATGTTAAATGTAGCTGAAACACTATACTCACCTGGTAGGTCCACTTTGTAGGCATTTTCATTGATTTTGGCTATAATTTGAAATGGACCATCCCCACGAGCATCCAACTTAAATTTTCATTTTGATGGAAATCGTTCCTTGCGCATATGAACCCACATTCAATCTCCGGGTTCAAATGAAATCTTGCGCCTTCCTTTATTGACATGGGATGCTACTTGTTCATTTTTCTTTTCAATGTTCTGCCATGCTTTTTCATGAATTACTTTAACCATTTTTGCTTTCTTATGTCCATCCAAATTAGAAATGTCACTTATAGGAATAGGCAACAAATCAAGTGGAGTTAAGGGATTAAAACTATACACAATTTCAAAAGGAGAAAATCCAGTAGAAGAATGTATACTCCGATTATAAGCAAATTCAACAAATGGTGGCATATCTTCCCAAGTTTTAATATTCCTTCCAATTAAAGCACGTAATAATGTACCAACTGTTCTATTTACTACTTCAGTTTGACCATTCGTTTGTAGATGTGAAGTAGTAGAAAATAAAAGTTTGGTCCCAAGTTTGGACCTCAAAACTCGCCAAAAGTGGTTTAAAACTTAACATCCCTATCGGACACAATGGTTTTAGGAATGCCATGCATTCTAACAACTTCGTGGAAAAACAAATTCACTATGTGTGTGGCATCATCTGTTTTGTGACATGGTATAAAGTGTGCCATTTTGAAAAAACGATCAACAACAATAAATTGAGTCTCGGTCTTTTCTAGTCCTAGGCAAACCCAACAAAAAGTCCATAGAAATATTAACCCAAGGATGTGTAGGCATGGGTAATGGCATATATAATCCATGTGGTTGAACTCTATACTTAGCTTGCCTACATGAGATGCACTGCACACAAATTTTCTCAATATGTCTGCGCATATTAGGCCAAAAGAAATGTTCATGTAAAATGCTCAAAGTTTTGCCAATCCCAAAATGTCCCATTAAACCACCACTATGTGCTTCACGAACAAGCAACTCCCTAATAGAACTATTAGGCACACATAATTTTTCCTTTTTAAATAGAAAACCATCATGCCTATAAAAGTCTTGAAATACTAGATGTTCACAAGCCACATAAACATTTGAAAAATCACTATCATGCACATACAATTCTTTGAAATGCTCAAATCCCAATAATTTTGTAGAAAGAGTAGAGATAAGACTGTACCTTCTTGAAAGCGCATAAGCTACCACATTTTCTTTTCCTTGCTTATATTGGATCACATATGGGAATGACTCTATAAATTCTACCCATTTTGCATGTCGTTTATTAAGCTTGCCTGGCCCTTTCAAATGCCTCAAAGATTCATGATCAGTGTGAATCACAAATTCTTTTGGTAACAAATAATGTTGTCATGTCTATAATGCTCTTACCAAAGCATAAAACTCTTTGTCATAGGTGGAGTAATTCAATTGTGCACCATTGAGCTTCTCACTGAAGTAAGCAATGAGTCTTTTATCCTGCATAAGAACAGCACATATCCCAAGCCTAGAGGCATCACATTAAATTTTAAAAGTTGAATCAAAATTAGGCAATTTTAATAAAGGCGCATTACATAACTTTTCTTTCAATAAGGAAAATGCATGTTCTTGTTCTTTTCCCCAAACAAACCCCTTATCTTTTTCCATAATTTCAGTTAAAAGGCATCAACGACACTAAAATCTTTTACAAATCTCCTATAGAAACTTGTCAAACCATGAAAACTACGCACCTCACTTACACTTTTAGGTGTCAGCCACTCTTGAATAGCCTTTACCTTTTCACTATCTACCTCGATTCCTTTTGCACTCATGACATATCCTAAGAAAATGATGCGATCAATGCAAAATGTACATTTTTTCATGTTAGCATATAGTTAAAATTTGCGTAATGTGTCAAACACTTGCCTCAAATGTATGGCATGCTCATCAATAGATTTGCTATACACAAGAATGTCATCAAAGTAGACAACCACAAACTTTCCAATAAATTCACGTAAAACATGGTTCATTAAATGCATGAAAGTACTTGGAGCATTAGTTAAGCCAAATGGCATAATCAACCACTCATATAACCCTTGTTTTGTTTTAAAAGCAGTTTTCCATTCATCTCCTGGTTTCATTCTTATTTGGTGATAACCATTTTTAAGATCAATTTTAGAAAATACACAAGCACCATGCAACTCATCTAACATATCATCAAGTCGAGATATTGGGTGTCGATATTTTACCGTTATTTTGTTGACGGCTCTACAATCAACATACATACGCCAACTACCATCTTTTTTGGGTACTAATAAGACGAGCACTGCGCATGGACTTAAACTTTCTCGAATGTGCCCGTTTTGGAAGAGCTCCTCCACTTGCCTTTGAAGCTCTTTGGTCTCATCAGGATTGTTCCTATAGGCTGGTCTATTTGGTATGGTAGCCCTGGGAATGAAGTCAATTTGATGCTCAATCCCTCTCAAAGGTGGTAAACCTTGAGGTAGATCATCGAGAAAAACATCGCTAAATTCCTGCAAAACTTCAACCACAACACTTGGCAAAGAAAGATCAAGTTCGTTAGTTGAGAAACAAGCTTCCTTGTACATGAGTACAATAATTGGCTTGTTAGAAAATAAAGCTTTCCTCACATCTCTCATTTTAGCATAAAAGCTCATTTTCTTTCCTTCATTCTTTTCTATGGTCGAATGTATCTCTCTTTCTTTTTCCTTTTGATCTTCATTTTTCCACTCTAATTTTATCTCACTCTCTTTTCTTTTCTCTTTTTTTTTTTCTTTTTCTTTCGGTCTCTCTTTATGCAAATTCATCATGGGACTTTTCAAGTTGCATTTGGTCTTCAAAAACTTGTCTAGGGGTTAAAGGAAGAAGAGTATACTTTTTGCCCTCTTTTCCTACCATGTACCTATTGAGATACCCATCATGCATCACTCTCATATCCCATTGCCATGGTCTACCCAGTAAAATATGACTAGCTTACATAGGAACTACATCACATATCACCTCATCACTATACTTCCCAATAGTAAAAGGCACCCTCACTTATTTATTAACTCTTACCTCCCCACTATTGTTAAACCATTGCACTTATAAGGTTTAGGATGTTTTGTAGCTTCCAAACCCAGTTTATCAACAAATAAGGTACTAGCCACATTTACACAACTACCCCTATCAATAATCATGCTACACAATTTTTTATTCACTAGACATCTAGAATGAAAAATGTTCTCTCTTTGCAACTTAACTCCCTCATCATTATTCCTTACTTGCATATTCAAAGCACGTCTAGAAACCGACAATCTACCTTCCATAGGCATTTACCCATCATTACAATCCTCCAAAGGAGGCATTTCATCCTCCACATCATTCTCATCATCCGTTTCAACACCATCACCACGCATCACCATTACCCTTTTATTTGGGCATTGAGATGCAATATGACCAAAACCCAAGCATCTAAAATACTTGATATCTCTATTCCTAGGAGTTTGGGAGTTAGAAATACCTTTATTTTTATTATCATTAGCATCTTTTGGCTTGGTTTTATCATCTCTTTTGAATTGGACAACCTTGTTATCTCCCCTCCAATTCGGTCTCCAATTGGAATTTTGGGCCGAGTAAGTGTTGGCTTGCCTTGTGTTCCCCTTTCTCTTTAATTGTCTTTCAATATTTAAAGACATGTGCACCATATCATCAATCTCCACATAATGTTGAAGCTCTACAATGTTGGCTATGTATTTGTTAAGGCCATTTAAGAACCTTGCCATAGTAGCTTCCCTATTCTCTGCAATATTAGCCCTTATCATGGCTATCTCCATCTCTTTGTAGTAGTCTTCTACACTCTTGTTACCTTGTATAAGGCCTTGCAATTTTTGATGTAAGTCCCTATAGTAGTGAGTAGGAACAAAGTGCTTTCTCATGATAGCCTTCATTTCGGCCCAAGAGGAAATAAATCTCTCTCCATTTCTCTTTTTATTTGTGATGAGTTGATCCCACCACATAATGGCATACTCTCCAAACTCCATGACCGCAAGCTTTATCTTTTTCTCCTCCGAATAATTGTGGCACTCAAATATAAGCTCCACCTTGTGCTCCCATTCACGATAAGCATTTAGATCATTCTTGCCTAGAAACGATAGGATTTTCATTTTGATGCTCCCAATGTTTTTATCAAGATTGTTTCGACCCCTATCAAAATTTCGACCTGCATTGACCAAAGTAGCTTGGTCATCAAATTCTTCCTCCAATTCCTCATCAAAAAGTGGTGTTGGAAGTCTTCTTACCCCTCTCATGGAATTTAACTCATGTTGTTGTTTCTCTAATTTCTCATTCATGTTGTCAATAGCTAGTTGAATCCTCTCAAATTGTTGTTGCATTGCTTTGATGATGAATTCTTGATCTTTTGATGTTCTTTCACTCCATTGTGGCTCCATCTTCAAATCTAAAATTTTAATGACAAACAAAAATAGATTGCAACCTCACAAATCACTCCCTCACGGTTTACTCTCGTAGTATGGGCACTCGTGATTCACTCAATTTTGGCTTCTACCCTCTTTTGAGCTCACACTCTCTTGATTTTTAACACTCAAGCAATATTTTATAACTTTATACAAAATGGCCAATTAAATAATAATTAATTATCACTATGTACTCAATTTTAATTAGAGATAATAAAGAATTCCTAAAAAAACAAGATACACGAATTCAACTATAAAAGCAAACTAGAACAATCTAAACAATGAAGAGCACACACTTGATATAAGTGTATGATGATTTTTATGTTAATTAGGCAACAACGAATCAATATTATTACCTTAAGATGTAATAAGAAGCAAATGGACAGAAATATTAAATGAAAACTAAAGATGCAAGAAAAAAAAATGATGAATATGGAATTTAATGCACGAAACTTGTAATTTTCTAATAGAACCACAAATTATCACCCAAAATACTCAAATTAAGTGAAACAAATAGTTTTGGATGAAAACCAACTCAATTGAGGTGAGTTGTTTCCAAACGGCCCCAAAAATTACACAAACAATCTCAACCAAACAAACAGCCTTAAAACGAGTTTTTCTTTTAAATTTTAAATGTATTTGAATATTTTATGAGATAAATAAAAGAGAAATAACAGCATCTGTGTCAATTACACAAGGTAGAATATGTGGAAATGTGTTTTGCACAATTAAGCAAATTAGACTAATCTGATTTTTTTTTTGCTGAATGCAAATTTGTCTATTTTTTTTTTGTAAGAAAAAATGAAAATAAAGACAACAAAATAAGGATAGACTAATTTACTTGGTGAACCAATGCTCTGATACCAAATGATGTGGAACCTCAAGACCCTTGCTTGAACCTTAAAACTCTTCAATCGGTTTAGAACAGAATTTAGATCACAAGTAAAAAAGGAATCAAATTTATTCAATCATCCAAATGGTAGAAGTTAAAGAGAATTCAAGAAAGATAAATGATATCCCTTGAACCCAATCCAAACAAGCACCAAGAACAATCGAAATAGGAAATCAAAATTGAAATACAAGTGATAACAATTGTATTCCAAATCAACACTTTGTGCATAAAGTGAAAAGAAAGCCAAAACGCTCTCAACTCAATTCTAAAATGTTTGATTACAACTCTTGATGTCCACAAAGAGTTCCTTTGGTATTTATAGCCAAAGAAATCAATGATAAGTTACAATACAATAACTACAATTGTAACTCCTACAATAACTAGGTTAATTATGTGGTAATTACAATTGTAACTCCAACAGTAACTAGGCTAATTATAGGCATGTAATTGTTATGTAACTCCTTGTAACTCCAATCTTCTTAACCAACACTACTAATTGTTTGTGACACTATATAGTTATGGGCTCATTCTTGTAATAACACTAAGATAACACTTAAGTCCAAAATGAGTTATACTTAACTATATGGGCTTAATTAACTCAAACTAAAATAAAACAATCCAAAATACTTAAAATAACTCAACTAATCCAGCCCATACACAAGGCTTATTCATCCATTATCAATAAGACTCAAACAAGCCCAAATTATCCCAAATCACTTAAGTCCAATTAAAGTTACGAATTTGGGCTGTTTAAAAAGCTCATATTTGAACTTTCCATAATTGGTCAGCCCATCATCCACATGTTTTTGAGTAAAAACTTGGAGTAACTCTTTAAGCTTCTTTGCCTTTGATCTTATTACTGGTCCACTGAAATTTTTTAGGTTTGGAACTGTATTTGTATTTACATCATTTGAAATTTGCTTCAAGTCACCTTCTGATGCTCTTTGAGTATCTTGAGTGTTTTTAGCTTCTTTGCATCAAACAGTTTGTACTTTTATCCATGAAATTAACGGTTAGTACTGTCACATGTTAAACGTGTAAAAGAATAATTTGATGTTTAAAAATAATTCCATATAAAGAAAACTTATCCCTTTTCTTTTGCCTT
Source organism: Carica papaya (assembly GCF_054855325.1). NCBI lineage: Eukaryota > Viridiplantae > Streptophyta > Magnoliopsida > Brassicales > Caricaceae > Carica > Carica papaya. The sequence goes on from NW_028277156.1 coordinate 123,577, forward strand.
TTCAATAGGATTTTCAATAAACGGTTCAGAAGTTATCACGTCGTCGCATGTGCCACACATCAATGGTGCAACCATCAATCATTTCTTTATAAGCCCAAAAATAGTCTTTTTCTTGACTCTCTCTATATCTCTCTATCTGTCTATCTCTCTATATATATATATCATGGTAGGTTTCAGACTCTAACAGCTTGAACTTTGTCTTCTTTATTCATCCTCTTTAATATGCTCTCTTGAGTCTTTCTCTCCACCTAAAACTCACCATTTTGTGCTCTCCCCCTGGTTTTCAATTCAATCGTCAAGCTTTGACATCAATTAGGGCTTTTCTGAATTCTTCTCTCTTTATCATCATCATCTTCTCAATTTTTCTCCTCAAACCTAAAGCTTATCTTTTCTCTTTATATGATCTTTTAATACCATCATCCTTTTTAATTATCTTCTTCTTCTTTGGTTCTAGGTATATTGACTAGTTTTTTCCCTTAATGAAAATGGAGGTAAAGAACAATGATTGTCTTATAAAGTGCTCTATCCCAACCTTCGCTTAAGGCCTCTCTGTCCTAGTGGTTAATCGACACACAATCATGCTCATGTACTTGTCTTCACTACTTAGACAGTACAAGTATAGAGGTAAACTCCCATATATATATATATGTTATATATGGATATATATAGATATTAAATGAATCCAAATTTTGATTATCGCTTTTTATCTTGGTTTTGATTTAAATTTATGCTCTTATTTTGACAAAAATATTTTCTTATCTAATTGTAGGTTTGATTTTGGTTTCTCTTTCTCTATAGGCATATGTATTTTTTATATATGTTTGTGCATGTTTGCGTATGTATTGGTATAGATCTTGCCAGATATTTATCTATACCAATGTCTTGCATAAAAATGGAGATTTTTTAGATAAATTTGTTCAGATTTTTTATGGATCTACTACTTAACCATATAGCACAAATAAAAATATAGTGCACATATACATAAGGAAAAGAATTGAAGGAAAAGGTGGTATTGTAACATATGTATATATATATATACAACTAAATTCTCCTTTTTAAGTGTATGTATTATGTTTTTCCTTTTTGTTTGAACTAGAATTGCTTTTACGACATGCATGCAAACATATATAGGGTTGTCCATGTATACATGTTTCATTTTATTTAACATTTTTTTTAATATTTTCTAGTTTTTTTTTTTGGTTTGATAGTGATACTTGATTATTTTTATAATCTAAAATTCAGAATTTTTTTTCATGTAAATTGTTGTCCTTTGTTGTCTTTTTGTATTTTTTCTAAATGAAGGAAACAAATTGTATTTGTTATACATTATATATGTCTATCTCTCATTTTAGATATATATAAAAATGAGTGTACATAGTTATATTCAACTATTCCTATTATTAGAAATAGTAAATCAAGGATAGTAATGTTAAATAAATTAAAAGGAAACATAATCCTATAACAAATGCTATATAAGATGAGAACTAGATACAATTTTTCCATTTTAATAATGTAAATCTATTTTAATCATTAATATTTTAGGGTAAAAGTTTAAATATATCTAGCTAATATAAGGATTATGTCATTAATATGGTCTTTTAACTTTAATAATATATAATTATTATTTGTACGTTCAAAATAATATTTTAACTCGACAATTATATGATTCATGATATGATATAATATAAACACATGACTAATCACATTTTATTATCCCAATACTTATTACATAAGATGGAACATTGGTGCACTAAGCTGTCGTGCCCTGGCACGTTTCACATTTCTGTAGGTCTGTATATGTATTTAATCTTAAATTTGTTCTGAAGCTTAAAATTAGGTACAATCATTAATTATGAATTTTGATATTTTTTTGCAATTACAAACATTATGTCATTAACCAATACAAGCAAGCATACCCACATGCATGTATATATATATATATATAATATTATGCATTACTTCATTAGATTTCATATTTATACATAAGATATAATTTTATTAAGAAAATTTTTGAACTATTTTTTTATTTTTTCCTATTTTTCACATTAGATTGATCAATTTTAATGTCTTTTTTTGTTTTTCATTTTTTCAGTGACCTAGTTACTAAATGGGGAGTTATTGTTATGGACATGATTTTGGCACAACCAGATCGTTTCAAACTTTTTATGACATTCATAGAATTACATGATAGAGATATTATTGTTTTTGTTCTTCATTCTTTTAGTGACCTAGTTACTAAATGGGGAGTTATTGTTATGGAAATGATTTTGGCACAACCAGATCGTTTCAAACTTTTTATGACATCCATGGAATTACATGATAGAGATATTATTGTTTTTGTAAACACAATCAGAAGAACATGGATTACTATAATTAATAAGTTGATGCAAGATTTCATAAATCTTTTTTAATTTTCAGATGTTTTTAATTTATTTTCATTATCATGCAGTGATAACATAAGAGACAACCATAGTTTCTCTCAAATCCTTGCAAGATGGTACATGCTTATGTTTTGAGAAACCCATTTTCACCACAAAATGTTAGGGATGTGTGGAAACACGTGATCAAGAAAAAGAGATAAGATAAAATCGAATCTGATGCTAGACCAACCAGCTGTGTTTGTAAAGAAAACACGGATCAAAGCTTAAGGAAGAGAGTATTAAAAAGTGTGAAGATCAATGAGGGAGCTAGTGTGTCAACAGCCAAGAAGGAGGTGGCCAATGTTGACCCTAAGGACCTGAAAGGGAAGAAGAAAGATATGGATCAAGGAGATAATGGTAATGGAGTTGAGATAAATCAAGCTAAGATGAACCCATTAGGGATGTCTTAAGCTGGCCAAAGTACTCCAATGTCAAACAGAAAGGAACCAAAAGTTGGAGCTAGAAATGAAAAATCCAAAGTGAGAAAGACGACATTTGCCTCTAAGAATATTAGCAGTAATGTGACTGGGGAAGATGGTGAGGAGGATAAGGGTGAGAACCGTGTTAAGAAACAACGTATGGTTTAGAACCCATACCTACATTTGAAGTTCAATAGTTTAGGTGACAAAGGTGATTTCTCAGTCCTCATGAAAAGTTGTAACTGATATCATTATATGTACTATGTGTATATGTATGTACACATATATTAAAATTAAATTTTAATATATGTGTACATACATATACACAGTACATATAATGATATCCTTTGTTTTCTACATGCAGAAGCTCATCCAAAGTCACTACTAAATTTCATAGATGTTCTAGAGTTGACTCAATGCCAAATTACTAGTCGTCTATAGGTTTCGTACTATAACCCCTTTCTTTTACCATTTTTTTGGAAAATCAAATAAATATTATTTGTTCTTGACTTATAGTGAATTTATATTTAAAATTTCAAAAGTCACTTTCACAAAACATAAAACTTATGTTTTTTTTAAGTAACAACAATTTTTACAATAATTTTTATTAAACATCAAATAGTATTTGATAAAAAACACTTTTAAGCAATAGTTATCTAATAATAAATTTTAAATTCACAACATAAACTACAGCCTGCCTAAATGTTCATTGAAAAATATGAAAATAATTACTAACTACCTAGTGTTCCTTCACGTTTATATTGTATGTGGTAAAGTTCATGTATGTATTAATTATTAATCTTTAATGTTATTGTCTAATTATTGAAATTTTAATGCTTGTAATTATTATTCTTCTTTAAATATATGTATTATTAGTATTTCCATTTTAAAATATTTATTTATTAGTGTTTTTAGTGAAAATTCGTAATTATATATATATATGTACTAATTACAACAAAATCTCATATTAGTAGACACAAAAATGCGCAACTTAATTTGAATAAACTATTTTTTATAGACGTATATGCCAATTATGTAGCTAATAATGGATTAATTTTTAAGTATTTATTTATAGATATATAAATTTTGAATTGATAATTTTCAATACATTTGTATATACTGGCAGAAGTGGAAAAATCTTATAAAGGGCCCGGGGGGAGGGGGGAATGTCTATAGAGTGACTTATAGAAATAAATTATAAACAAATTATTGTGCAAATCTTATAAAGAGCTTAATATGTTGGTTGAAAATTAGTCTATAGATAATAAATCTTAGTGTTAAGGTATCACTAATGAGTCACGCGTAGTTTTTGCAGAAGAAAAAAGCTAAATTTCAAAGCCATTCTGAACCAAAATGTACCTTGACATCCTTACTACTGGGCATCGAAATCAAGCTTTCTAGACCATCAATGCCAATGAGGAAAGACAGTTCATTGCTGCAATCTGGATCTCTGTGAAATCGAGCAAAGAATAACAGTTCATTTCTGTTGTTTAAATCACAATATCAGCGATTGCAGAATAACAATTTGAAGCTGCAAACCAAATCTACGCGACCATGGTTGCAAAACAACAATTAAGTGTCACCATCACTAGCTATGCAGAGAAACAATCCATTGCTGCTACTTGGATCACCATCTTCACTAAACCTATAGTATTAATAATATTTCAATGTTGTAATCTGGATCATTAGGAAACATGCAGAATAATATCTCGTTGTTGGAACCTAGATCTATATTTAGATTGCTGCAAACTAAGGATCCTATGCTGCAATCTAGAGCAAATGATAATTTCATGTTACATAATAACAATTCATTGTTGCAGATGGGTTCCTCACTAAACAATGTTCAAAATAATGCTTCAAGGGTGCAAGTTGGATCATCATATTGGGTACTGTATAATAATTTGCTTATGCAGCCTGGATCGTCATTCAATTGGGTGCAGAATAATGTACTAATGTTTCAAACTAGACCCTCATTTAATTTCTAGAATAACAATGCAATTCTGCAATGCGAGCCATCACTAGATGTGCAGGATGATGATGTGTTGCTGATATATGGACCACAACCAGAATGGCTGAAGGAAACTCTTTTGGTGCTGCAACAGGGATCATCATCATCATCATCATCATCACAACATGGTCTGCTAAATAACATTTCAACCTTACAGCCTAGAATCCCATCACATCTGCAACCATTTCTTTCTGGAGGTAATACTAGACAAACTCAATTTTCTCATCCAATAGTAAAGTAGGTGATCAATTTGACTAGTTTCATAACACAAACTAAACATGAGAAGATATTTATATTTTGAATAATTTATGAAAACATACTTTGCGCAGTAAATTTTTAAAGTTTTAAAAGTATATTTCTTACATACTTAGTTTAAATATCCAATATCATAAGACATGTCTAAACTTTAAAATAAATACTCACTGTAAAAGTGATAATCAACTTTAAATGCTATTTGAAATAAAATAAAATGAAATAGAATGATCTCCTAGCAAATCTCTCACTGTTTAGGAGCCATCTCCTAAACGTTCTGATATGAAAAAAAAAATATATATATATATATAATGAATTTTGTGGGCTAAATTATCTCAGTAAGGATAGAAAAACCAAACAACTTGTCAACTTACCTAAGTATTGTAGAAAATTAGTAAAAACACTTATGGAATATTGATTTTAATAAAATAATTTTATATTCAGAAAACCTCTCATATCTTTCTCATTCACAATAACATTAAATCATATCATATTCATGTTTAAATAACGTACATTCTCATACGCAGATACCCTCACATCATATTGAATTCACAATTCAATACAATGCATATATTATATCAATAACTTTTTTCTTTTCTCGTTTCGAGATTTAGATTTCAATGTGCAATGTCATTTTGATTGGTATCATTGAGGGCTTATAAGGATCTCCTCTATATATGGATACTCATAAACGATCGATCATCCTTATACCCCAACAAATATGAGCATCATAATAATCAATAATCCTCATAGCCCAACTCGTATGAGCATCACAATAATCAGTTTTCCCCATATCCTAATCCATATAGGGCACTACAAACATCGGCCATCCTTATATTCCAACCCATATGAGTGCTCGTAACTACTTCTCAACAATGTCTAGTTGAGGCTGTATTCATAGTAGAGTTTACCTTATAAATAATACATATACACTCTCCCACGATGATACCTATTAAAAAAATTTTCCTCGTCTTTTAAAGGAATCAACTAGTTTTATTTTTAATTCTTTACTGTTCTTAATTATTTCTTCAATCACTTTATTTTTTTTTGTGCACTATGATGATGTCTTAAAATGACATCATTATCACCAACTTTTGGGTTGTTAAACTTGATGGTATGTTATCTAATATGAACTATTTTCTATAGTTTGTTGTAGAACATGATAAAAGGGCCAAACGAGAAAAAATAGCATGAAAAGAGAAAGAGTTCATGAAAAGAGTCATTAGTCCATAAACAAGCCTTGGGCAAGGCTTGGATCCAGCAGACAAACAACTTAGTCTTCGACAAGGCTAAGACTCATGCATAGTAGCATATTTAAATTAAAACCTGCATTTTTTAAATATGGAAAAAGATATCATTTCAGCTAAGATCTAGGGCTGAAAATAAATAACAAAATATTCTGGAAAGTTTGGGATAACCCAAAAATCAAGGAGAAGAATACTAATCAACAAAAGAAAAAACCTCTAACCTCTCTTTTATAAAGAGGTCGGCTACCAAGTAAGTTGATATATCTCTTTTTTTCGACCCCACACATAGCAATTTCTGCTATTTCTGTAATTTTTTCTTCTTCATCTTTCTTGTTTTCTTTACTCTTCAAGAACTCATTTGTTTTAAAAAGTCCATCACAAGTGGCTGATTTATTTATTTTTTCCTAGTTGATAGATCTAGCAGACTCCAACAATGTATTTGTAAGGTTTAATTGAGTTAATTTGAGTTTTACTTCAGAACTAGTATTTACTTCCTACACCTATATATATTTGTTGTTTTGAATATGTTTGAACATGGCCAGTCATACAAGAAGAGAAATAAAAAATAACTAGCTGAACTCCTGAAATCCATAATTGTTTGAGCAATTCTGGCACCTAATAGTGATCATTGTCATACTGAGGAGGTAAGTCTAGTTGACCGGTTCACACAGATGAATCTGACAACTTGAATCAGATCCTTCTAGCTCTTAAGGCCATTGATATGTTAAATTTTATGAACATTTTTAGGGCTATTTGGTAACAAAGAACCAACTAATAAATGTTTCTTAGTTAGTTTGAGAATAAGGAAGGATTGGTTGTCCATATATTTCCGACAACTATAACTGATTTATCATATTTTGGGTAAAACGAATATTTGCATCTATGATCAACTACGTTATTGAAGTTGGCTGTCTCATCAACTAGGAATCCTCTTCATAATTGCTTTAGATTTTAACTTATAGCCAAGCGTTTGTTCAACATCATTCTACTTATTGTCTATTTTATATTTCATGTATCCAGTTCTATAAAAACCCCCTCCTTGTTTACTTTTTATTTGTTAGTTAAGGAAGAAAATTAGTTTCTGACTCTTTGTGGATTTAACCTTTCTTACCACAACTATGGTTTAATTTTATTAGTTAGTTAGGATTTTATTTTTGGTGGATTCGACACCCATCAAATTTTGGCGCCTTTGTCAAGAAATTGAGATTTACTAATTTTTTTCCTTTTATGACCAGGTGAAATTGTGGAGAACTTATTCTTTACGGTCCAAAAATAAAGAAAACTACTAAAAGACTAAGGAAACAAATCAAGCTGAAGAGGAAAACATGTCAAGCACAATTTTTGAAGAAAATAGCACAACAATCGAAACTGAAGCAGAAATAGAATAAATGGAAGAAGAATGCACATTGAGAGAGTTGGCAGCCTCGCCTTCCAACCAATAGCCCTTTTGCATCACTTGTCTAGCTTTGAAAGCTGCGTTTGAGCTAAAATTTAGGCTGATTCATTTGCTGCCAAAGTTTCGAGAATTGGAGAATGAAGACCCGCACAAACATCTTAAAGAATTTCATATTGTGTGCTCAAGCATAAAGCCATAAGAAGTCTCTAAAGAACAAATAAAATTGAGAGTGTTATCCTTTTCTTTGGATGATGCAGCTAAAGATTGGTTGTTTTATCTAACTTCTGGTTCGATTACTACTTGAACTGATATGGTAAAAAAATTTCTAGATAGATGTGGAATTCATCAAAGGGATTCTGAGAGCTTACATATTTACTATGAGAGGTTCAAACGATTATGCACAAGCTGTCCACAACATGACATCTCAGAACAATCCCTCATTCACTATCTTTATGAAGGAATATTACCAACATAAAGAAGAATGTTAGACGCAGCAAATGGCGGAGCCATAGTGAACAAGACACCTCGACAAGTAAGGGAGTTGATATCGATCATGACATCCACCTCCAAGCAATTCGGATCCAATCAAGATGCCCCAAGGAGGGTGAATGAGGAAAATATCTCTTCTCTTGAATCCCAAATTTTTAAATTAACTCATTTGGTGAAAAATATGGCTGTAAAGAATAACCATTTGGCAAGGGTTTGTGGAAGTTGTACAAATCCTAAACATCCTATAAACATGTGTCCTACACTTCAAGATGATGAACAACAGCAAGTTAATGCAGTTAGAGGATTCTCCAGCCATGTAAGGGAGATATGACCCTTATCCAACACTTACAACCTGGGATAAAGGTATCATCCTAACTTTAGCTATAGAGTAGAGCAATAAAATTTTCAACAATATCAGCCAAGACCACTTCCACAACAACAACGAACACCTCCAAAACAAGGTATATCTCTTGAAGAAATTGTTAAATCACTTGCTACTAACACCCAATAATTTCAACAAGAAACAATAGCAAACATTCAAAATTTGGAGACCCAAGTAAGCCAATTAGTAACATCTATGAGTAAGCTAGAATTCCAAGGCAAACTGTATCTTAAATCGAAGTTAATCTATAAGAAAATATAAGTGTTATCAAATTGAAAAATGGTAAAGAATTGTTGGAAAATTCCAATCGTGTAGCCTTAGGCAAGGCTTACAGAAAAGCACATAACTAAAAGCTGTAGTTGATGGCAAGACACATAAAAAAAACCCAGATTCTGACAAGCTAGCACCATTTAAAATCCCTCCACTATTTCCACAAAGATTTGCACAATTAAGGAAGGAAAAATAAGATAAAGAGATCCTAGAAACTTTTTGCAAAGTTGAGGTAAATATTCCTTTACTCTATATAATTAAGCAGATACCTCAATATGCCAAGTTTTTAAAGGAGATGTGTACCAACAAGAAAAAACTGAGCTATAATGAAAGAGTAAATGTGGGGCAAAATATTTCAGCTATAATTCAAAGAAAACTACCCCCTAAATGCAAGGACCAACTATTTCTGGCAAGATAGGCACTTTAGAAACAGAGAAAGCCATGTGTAATTTAGGAGCATCAATAAATGTCATACATTTCTCAATTTATTCAAGGATTAATATTGGTCCATTAAAAGAAATAGATGTTATTTCAGCTAACTAATATATCCGTTGTTTATCTTGAAGGAACTCTAGAGAATGTGTTTGTCAAAGTTGATAATCTCATTTTTTTCTGCTGATTTTTATGTGTTATATATGGAAGATGATAAATCAACTCACCTCTCTAATATTTTGCTTAGAAGACCTTTCCTTGTTACGATCAAGACGAAGATAAATGTGCAGGATGGTACACTCACTATGAAATTTAATAGAGAAATGACAAATTATAATGTTTATCATGATATGAAGTATCTTAATGATGAGTCTTGTGTGTACGAAGTGGATACTATAACTCGTATAAGTAAAAAATATTTTGATTCAAGTCATGATGATAAACTGAACATTGTATTTTCTAATGATTTTGATGTGGATAGCTTAAAAATTTTAGAAGAGGATCTTATTGCTGAGAAGAATCCACAAGATATGCTGTTCGAATTGGAGGAACTTAAACCTCAAAGGAGCAATGCATGGTGTGTTGATCTTACTATTTCTGATACAAAACATCTACCTTCTGTTTTGTAGATACTAAAGTTGGAGCTGAAACTTCAGCTTGCACATTTGAAATGTATGTTCTTAGGAGGATAGAAGACCTTCCGGTGATAAATTCTAACAAGTTAAATAGACTGTAAGAAGACAAACTGACTTGAGTGCTTAAAAATCGACAATGTTTAGCCTGGGATATTAAACAAAGGAGTTTGATGGGAGGCAACCCATCCATTTTTCTTCATTCTTTTATAATTTTTATTATTTGCATTAGTGATTTAAATTTATTTACAACATTTTTCTCTGAGTTAACATGAGTTATATGGTGATTAGAGTGCAGGTACAAGGAATTCAGGTGCTGAAGTCGAAAAAAGCCAAACTCTGGAACAACCAAATAAGCCTTACCCAAGACTTGTGTCAGGCCCATAAGACACGGTCGTGTGACATGCCTTGTCCATAAGGCACAACCGTGCGATATTTTCAAAGCATTTATGTGAAGGAAACACATTTGTGTGTTTACCCAGCACGACCGTGTCATGTCTACAACAAGGAAATCAACGGAATTCTAAGAAAAACATAACCTTGTGTCATTCCTCACATAAGCCTTGCCCAAGGCTTATATCACTAGGCAACACATTTGGTGGTTCTCAAAATGTAATGCTTCCTAGGGCACCCCACCTCCAAGTCAAGTAGCTAGGGGAGTTAATCCATTACTTCATTTTTATTTTTCATTCATTGCATCATATTGGGAATAATGTGTAGTTTAAGTGTAAGGGAGAGGCATTCTGCATTTTGCATTCTACATTTTAGGCAGCTAGTTTTTCTTTTTAGCATCCCATTCTAGGCATTTAGACTTTGCCTAATTTTTGGCACACCACACATACACCTCCAAATTTGTTTTGCTCTAATCTTCACAAGTATCTCTGTTAGTTTTAAACAACTCAAATGGAATATTTCAAAAATTGAATTGTACTTATAACCATTTTCTAGGAACTCACTATAATTGGTTATCTTTGATTATATATTGAACATGACTTATTTGAGGGTTGCCTATTCAAAATAATAATAATAATTAATTTTCTCTTATTTTTGGGTGAATATCAATACTCAGAAAGAACTTTTTTACAATTTATCTAGAATTGCATGCTTTGAATGAATAACAAATTGGCTATCATGTGATAAGTGAGATGGAGTGTAAAACGCACTCACTTTCAAAAATAGTTGGAGTAAAAGTGCGAAATTGAGCGTAAAAGCACTCACAATGAAAAAAAAAGCACGAATAATAATATATTCCTATAGTGAAATGACTACGAGTAGTGCTAGTAGCAACTTGAAACTATAACCAACTAAGTAACTGGGTGCATTCATCATAAATGTTTGCCCTCGCGTCCAAAGGTTGATGACATTTCAAGGAAGCAAAAGGTATTCAATTTTTTTTTGTTTTTGGTATGAACTAATTGCATTTATCCTTATATCTAGATAGGTTTGGTGGCTGTTCTACTAGATATTGGCTATTCCCCTCAATAAAATATTTATGTGCTAAATTTACAAAACTCTCTCATGTCATATTTGGATGTTGTCAAAGTAGTTATTTATTGGTGTGGTTCCATAAAACTCAAGCCTACAAATTACTAGTTGAGGGCTATTCTTACAACTTGAGGGTTGAGGTGTACCATGTAATTGTTATTAAATAATTGGGAGTAAGTGAGTTGAAGGTAGAGAGAAGGGAATTGATGGAGGCATTGTGTAGTGCTTGAGGGCAAACACAAGATAAGTGTGGAAGAGTTTGATAGTGCCTTAAAATGACATCATTATCACCCACTTTTGGGTTAATAAACTTGATGGTATTCTATCTAATCTGAGCAATTTTTTATAGTTTGTTACAAGACAAGATATAAGGACCAAACGAGAAAAAATAACATGAAAAGAGGAAGATTTCATAAAAGAAAGTCATCAACCTAGAAACAAGCCTTGGGCAAGGCTAAGAGTCATTTACAGTAACAAATTTAAATTAAAACATGTGTTCTTGAAATCTGAAAAAAGATATCATTTCAGGCATCTGGGGCCAAAAATCAAGGAAAAAATATTTTGGAATTGTTGGAATAAGCCAAAAATCAAGAAGAAGGATCCAGTGACATCCCAAATGCTAATTAAGGCATAAGGGTGTCAGATATAGAAACATATTACTAGTGTATGATAAATAATTATATACAGCAGAGCAAATTATTACAAATTCCTTACCAAAATATATATGAGTTCCAATTACATATATATAATTGAGGCAAGAAGTGGCAACAAAATACAAAATATCAAAATACAAAAAGGGCCACTTCTTTCACGATGTGAATGGACTCATTAGAGTGCGGGACAAGTCATGCACTCAAGGTTTATTGATCCATGGGATCCTCATAAACTTCAAGAGGTAGGTCAATAATCGGTTCCTTACCATCTTCCTCATCTGGAAGGGGTATAGAAAGGGGTGAGTTCCATATATTTAGTAAGAAAAATAATATTTAGATAATATCATAAGATTTTAAAAGTGAATAATTAGGTTATCAACACTTACCATCAGGGGTCATGTCAGGATCCTTTCTTACTTTATGTAAATAATTTATTTATTAAAGAAAAATATCAAATTCATCATATCATATTCATAAAAATCAAATCAATAATGTTGATAATAGAGAAAATCAAATAAATCATGAAATGCTCAAATTTTCGTATCATGTTTCGCGAAGTCGTTTCGACTTCCATCTACTGAGGGCAGATAAGAATTTTTTATTACCCATGTGGAATGACCAGATCAGATATATAACGACAATTTGCTCATGACACATTTTCAGCTTGCCAAACCATGACATGATCTATGACTGTGGTCATGCAAACCACAATGGTCATATCAGATATTCTATAGTCATGACAATACTTAGTGAAAGCCCTTAACAGATATTTGCATCACCACTTCCGCTAGAGGGTACGTCGTTATCTACAGGGAGCAGTCCTCTCACATCTTTACAGACCAAATGGGGGAGGGAAAAATAAAAACTCCTCAGAGATACAAAACCTAACGAGACACTTGATGCATTATGTATGTCAATTCAAATATATGTTTTTCGTACCATTTCATACTCATTCACTTTTTTTTTATTTTAGAAAATTATCACAAAATCATGTCATTTAGATCGCATGCAAATCACCAAGTGCCTATAAAATCTTATAACATGCTTTATCAAGTAAAATTCGCTTCATTTGAATAATTAAACATAAAACATGCAAATCATAAATTTCAATTTTCATAGTTTTAATTTCTAGAAATGCTCTTTAAGATGTTCAAGAAAATACTAAATTTTTTACCGAAATCTTGAAGTTTTTCCTACATCTTTCTTCTTCTTCTCCTTTATTTCTATCTCTAGATCATTCCCTCTCTCTCTTAAGCTTTTAAAGGATGAAAGAATGAAATAGAAGTGATCAGGAAAAATGGAAGAAATGGGTCTCTATTTATAGAAAATAGAGACCGCTGGATTTGCGACAAGTGGCAAAATTTGCTGAAGAGAGAGAAAGTTAAGTGGGAAAAGAGTGATGTGATACGATATGATGGGGGCACAAAAAATGAAGGAAGAACATCTCAACCAGCGGTGGCTCACCAACCAAGGCAATGATAGCACACCGCTCAAGGTGGCGCACGAGGCCCAAGGGGTGGTTACGCACTACTCAAGGAAGCAGTATGCCTCCCTAAGTCGGTCGCGCATTGCAAGCACAGCCCGTAAGTATGTCGACCTATCCTGTCGCAGGGCCTACAGCGCACAGGGCATTGTGCACAGGTCTATTGTGCATAGGCCCATGCGCACAGGCCTACTACGTGGATAGCGCACCCATAGGGTGCATAACGCCTGCACTTGTCCGCGTGTGATGTTTCGTGTGCGGGCTGGCCTGTCTGCACACGATGGGATATGTGCACAGACCGGCCTTACGCCTTGCGTGGACAGGACATGCACACAGTGGGCACGTATTGTGCTGGCTGCACGTGCACGCATGTGCCCACGACGTGTGATGCCCGCGTGGGTGAGTCTTTCCATCGAGATTCAACCCCTTTTTTTACCTTTTCTACTGAAAAATTATTTTAATAAAAATAAAAAATAATAAAATAAAATAAAATAAAAATAACATAATCAGAATAAAATTAAAATCAAAAATTAAATTAGGAAATATGATATAAAATTACAAGATAAATTTAAATAAGTTCAAGTAGCCTTAGGGCCCAAATAAATAAGGGTTTTATGATACAAATATAGCGCAAAGGTGAGCGGGGTGTTGCATACCCCCCACCTTAAAGAATTTGATTCCTCAAATTTGTTTCAAATAGGTTTAGGAACTTCTCTCTCATCTTACTCCCCAACTCCCACATCGCCTCTTTCAGAGTATAGTGCTGCCACTATACTTTCACCATGAGGACCCTCTTGTTACATAAAACCTTGTCAATCCAATCAAGAATTTCTACAGGGAGTTTCTCGTCCTTCACATCGACTTGTACCTGTATCTTATCATGAGGAATGATATGAGAAGGGTCAGGGTGGTACCTTTTGAGTATAAAGACGTAGAAAACATAATGTAAGCCTAAAAACTCTCGAGGTAAAGTAAGGCGATACGCCACGGGTCCAATACACTCCACGATCCAAAAAAGTCCCACATAATGGGGGCTCAACTTCCCTCTTTTTTCGAACTTTCCTTCTAGGGGAAAATCTTAAGGAAAACTTAGTCTCTTATGAGAAATTTTAAAAGTTTTCTACGATTATCAGCGTAACTCTTCTGGCGACTCTGAGCGGTAACCAAGTTCCTACGGATGGTCACAACATTCTCAATAATCTCCTGGATGAAATATGGTCCCAAATGATGCTGGTTTCCAACTTCGTTCTAACAAGTAGTAGAACAACAACGTAGGACTTACTGTACAGGGCTTAATACGGAGTTATGTTGATGCTAGAATGATAACTATTATTATAAGCAAATTCATACATGAAAAGATACTCATACCAGTTATCACCAAAGTTGAGGACACAAGTACGCAACATGTATTTTAATGTCTGAATAGTGCATTCAGACAAGTCATCAGTTTGAGGGTGATAAGTAGTACTGATATACAATCTAGACCCAAATGCTTCTTGGAAGCTGTCCCAAAAGTAGGAGGTGAATCGAAGATCTCGGTTGGATACAATGGATGAGGGAACGCCATGGAGTTGAATAATTTCATCGATGTACAACAGGCTAATCTATTAGTGGAGTCAGTAGTTTTAATGGGCAAAAAATGGGCTGTCTTAGTTAATATGTCCATGACCAATACAGATAGCATTACGGTCAGAACAGGTTTTAAGTAGACCGGCGATAAAATCCATGGTTACATGCTCCCACTTTCATTCCATAATTGAGAGGTCCTGTAACAAATCACCGGGTATTTGGTGTTCTGCCTTAACCTGTTGGCAAGTAAGGCATCGGGAGACATAGTCGGCAATGTCCTTCTTCATTCCCGACCATCAGTATTAGCGCTTCAAGTCCGGTACATCTTGGTACTACTGGGGTGGATGGATAGTTTGGAGACATGGAAAACCTTGAGAATATCTGTCTTGACAGCGACATGGACCCAAATATGATCCCAGAATCTACACAACCCATCATCTGAGAGCTTAAAATTAGGAAACTCATCAGAAGTGAACTTACTCAAATTTTTGGTGATTTCCTAGTCCGTGGACTGAGCCTCCCAAATCTTCATGAAAAGGTCAGGAAAAGCTCGAAATGAGCGAGATAGGCATTATTGCCATGGTGATTGAGGTGGAGTGCCTGCATAGCATCTACTAACTTTCAACTGAAGGCCATGGTTTAGGCCAACACAGCGGACTCCTTCTAGCTTAGCACATCAGTGACTACATTCCCTCTCCTGGGATGGTAGATGATCTTATAGTCGTAATCCTTCAAAAGGTCCATCCAATGTCTCTACTCATGTTCAGCTCCCTTTGAGAGAAAATGTACTTTAAACTTTTGTGGTCAATATAAATTTCAAAGGTCTGACCAAACAGGTAATGACGTTATATCTTCAAGGTAAAGATGATGGCTGCCAACTCCAGATTGTGAGTGGGGTAGTTTCGCTCATGGGGCTTTAACTGTTTGGATCCATAAGTGACCACTCTACAATGCTGCATCAAAATGCATTCCAAACCAATATGAGATGCATCGCAGTAGACCTGAAATCTTTCAGTGTTGTTAGGGAGGATCAACACAGGAGTGGAGGTAAGATGATGCTTTAATGCCATAAAGCTTTCACCACATTCGTAATCCTAGATAAAAAGTATGCCCTTCCTTGTGAGATGGGTCAATAGAGCAGCAATTTTAGAAAATCCATCGATGAATCGTCGATAGTAACTTGTCAAGCGAAGAAACCTATGCACCTCAGTTACATTGGTGGGCAGGTTCTAGTTGATCATCATTTCAACCTTGGTCAAATCCATAAAAACTCCTTCACTTGAAATCACATGACCATGAAAGGAGACTCGATCCAACCAAACGAAGGATTTACTGAGTTTAGCAAATAGCTGGTTCCGACGAAGAGTCCTCAACACTTTAGACAGGTGGATTGCATATTCCTCTGGGCTTTTAGAGCACACCAGGATTTCATCAATGCATACGATGATGTACTGATCCAGTGCATACCGAAAAATTATGTTCATGAGATCTATGAAGGCAGCAGGGGCATTAGTTAACCCAAATGACATAACCTTGAACTCGTACATGACCTATCTACACCGAAAAGCGATCTTCAAAATATCTTTTTCCTTAACTCTCAGCTGGTAATACCCTAATCTGAGGTTGATTTTAAAGAAGACTGTGGCTTCTTGCAGTTGGCCAAAAAATTGTCAATACGAGGTAAATGATACTTGCTCTTTATTATTACTCAATTGAGTTCATGATAGTCTATGCATAGTTTAAGGGAACCATCTTTTTTTTTTTTACAAATAACATCGGAGCACCCCAAGGAGAGTGACTAGGGAGAATAAACTTCTAGCCAAAAAGCTCAAAAAGTAGGTTTTTCAGTTCTACGAGCTCATCATGGCTCATGCGATAGACATGTTTTGAGATCGGCTGAGTTCCAAAAAGGAGGTTGATAGAAAACTCTATCTCCCGCAGGAGAGGTAGACTAGGTAGTTCGACCAGAAAAGCTCCCAAAAAGCTGCAAACAATGGGAATGAAATACACAACAGTATCAACATCTATAATCCTATTTATTCAATAAAAATAAATTTTATTTCTTTTTCAAAGTTTGCAAGGTTGTAACTTTACTTTCACAATTAATATTTGCCCGATATTTTTCTAACTAATCCATCCCTAGAATAACATCAAATTTTGAGAAATTTAAGAGCACTAGGTCTAGAAATATTTCTATTTTCGAAGATTTTATCTTATAATTTTAATACACGTAGTGAGCTTATAATAATACCCTAGAGAGAGTCTTTACAACTAATATTTCTTTTAAAGGTTCAGACCTAATATCTAATTTACAAGCAAATGCACAAGAGACAAAAGAGTGGGTAATGCCTATGTAGGTCAAAGTTATGGCGAAATTATCATAGATAGAAAGCATACCCTGGATAAGGATAGAAGTGAAGAGGGCATCGGGTTCATCTAGGTGATACACATGACCCTGGGCTACAGGTTTGGCCACGTCCTTCAACTGCTGAGGGTAGTCTTTTATAAGGTCTTGGTGCTTCTGCAGCGATATCAGACGTGATTGATACGCTGATAGGGTAGTTCACCATGCGAGCGACCACAATGCTGACACGGTTGGGAAGGTCGGATAGGTTGTCCAATAGGTGGAGGTAGAATAGGGGAGGGGCAACTTATGTTTGTTTATTTGGGTGGCTACTTACAGGGTCGAGTAGTCTTCTTCTGGGTTGTTGGGTTGATGTTGTTGTTGTTGGGTATGGATTTAGACAATTCGTTGATGTATGGTCGAGATAAGGTCTTTGGCCAACTAATCTTGTTCTATTACCTCGGCATACGAGCTGAGTCTCAACATTATAAGCTAGTCATATATATCGGCATGAAGGCCTTTTAGAAACATCCTAACTTTACAACTTTCGAGGGTGACCATTAGAGGGGCAAACCTAGACAGTTAGATAAATAGGGGTGCATACTGGGCAACCGTTAGATTTCCTTTGCAAAGATCCTAATATTTTTCCTCTTTCTTCTCTCAAACATAGCCTGGGAAGAAGTTATCAAAGAATGCGTCCATGAAAACTTCCTAGGTGGTAGGGGTAGGTAGGACATCTTTCTTAAGTCGCCACCAATGTTTTGCTTCACCGGTCAGTATAAAGACTGGTAGGAGGACTTTCTATTTCTTGGTTAGGTCTGGGATAGAGAAAAGCTTCTCTATCTGCAGGATCCAGGCTTCAACTACTAAGGGGTTAGGGCCACCTTCAAAGTGTGACGGGTTAAGCTTCCTAAACTCTACTATTTTATGAGAGATAGACCTTTCTGCTATTCGGTATTTTGGGGTAGGGTGCTGACAAGGGTTGTTTTGGTTCTGTCCTACAGCTGCAGTCAATCCTTGAATAGCTCGAAATAGTTCGGTAAACTCGGTCCTTGTCGGATGATCCTAGGCCCTAGGTCTTTTAGTACGCTCTACAAAAGGTCTCCCTCACGTCATTCCTACACAAAAAAAAGGAAGACACTAGTTGGTAGTCTAATTTTGAAAAAGATGACTTATTTTCCTACATACCCTAAGGGTTTTTCTACCTATAGCCTCAGTTGTTAGGGATTTGGTCCACATAACTTCTCTTATACCATATGTGACATCCCAAATGCTAATTATGGTGTAAGGGTGCCAGATACATAAACAAATTGCGAGTGCATTATAAATAATTGTATGCAGCAGAGCAAATTATTACAAATTCCTTTCCAAAATATCTATGAGTTCCAATTACACATATATAACTGAGGCTAGAAGTGACAACAAAATACAAAATATAAAAAAGGCCACTTCTTTCACTATGTGAACGGACTCATCAGAGTTCGTGAGAAGTCACGCACTCAAGGTTTGTGGATCCATGGGATGCTCATAGATTTCAAGGGGTAGGTTGGCAATCAGTTCCTCACTATCTTCTTCATCTGAGGGGGGGGCATGGAAAGGGATGAGTTTCATATACTCAGTAAGGAATTTAGTATTTTCTTCGACATCTTAAGGAGCATTTTTAGAAATTAAAACTATAAGGGTTGAAATTTAGGATTTGTATGTTCTATGCCTAATTGTTCAAATGAAGTGAATTTTACTTGATAAATCATGTTATAAGATTTTATAGGCACTTGGTGATTTACATGCGATCTAAATGACATGATTTTGGTGATAATTTTTTGAAATTCGAAAAGGGGAATGAGCATGAAATGGTACAAAAAACATGTATCTGTATTAACATGCATAATGCATCAAGTGTCACGTTAGGCTTTTTATCTATGAGGAGTTTCTATTTTTCCCTTCCTCCCCCATCTGGTCTGGAAAGACGTGAAAGGACCGTTCTTTGTGGATGACAGCATATTTTCTTTCGAGATGGTGATGCAAATATCTATTAGGGGTCATATTTGGCTAAGTACTGTCGTGGCTAAAGAATATTTTATAGGACCACTATGGTTAGCAAATTTGAGCATTTCATAATTTATTTGATTTTCTCTATTATTAATATGATTGATTTATTTTTTATAACTATGATATGATGGATTTGATATTTTTCTTAATAAATAAATTATTTTTATAAAGTAAGAAAGGACCTTGATGTGATCCCTGATGGTAAGTGTTGATAACATAATTATTCACTTTTAAAATCAT
Source organism: Carica papaya (assembly GCF_054855325.1). Taxonomy (NCBI): domain Eukaryota; kingdom Viridiplantae; phylum Streptophyta; class Magnoliopsida; order Brassicales; family Caricaceae; genus Carica; species Carica papaya. Next base: position 143,347 of record NW_028277156.1, read on the forward strand.
ATGATGTTATTTAAATATTATTTTCCTTACTGAGTATATGAAACTCACCCCTTTCTATGTCCTCTCTAGATGAGGAAGATAGTAAGGAACTGATCGCCAACATACACCTTGATGTCTATGAGGATCATGTGGATCCACAAACATTGAGTGCATGATTTGTTCCGCACTCTAATGAGTCTATTCACATAGTAAAAGCAGTTTTCCTTTTTTTATTTTGATATTTTGTATTTTGTTGACACTTCTGCCCTCAGTTATATATATATAATTAGAACTCACATATATTTTTGTAAGAGATTTGTAATAATTTACTCTGCTGCATACAATTATTTATCATGCACTAGTAATATATTTCTGTATCTGGCACCCATATGTCTTAATTAGCATTTAAGATGTCACAGATCTTAATTAATAAAAAAAATCCTAGCCCCTATTTTATAAAGAGGGTGGCTACCAGCCAGGTTGATATATCTCTTCTTCCTGATGTCGTACACAGCAACTTTTGCTGCTTCTGCAAGTTTTTCTTCTTTATCTTTCTTTTTCTTTTTACTCTTCAAGAACTCATTTGTGTTAAAAAGTCCACCATGAGTGGCTGCTGTTTATTTTTTTTCCTAGTTGATAAATCTAGCTGACTTCAGCAATGTATTTGTGAGGTCTAATTGAGTTAATTTGATTTGTACTTCAGAACCGATATTTATTTATTTAATACACCTACGTATATTTGTCGTTTGAATCCGTTTGAACAGGATCCATCATACAAGAAGAGAAACCGCAAATAACTAGTCAAACTCCTCAAATCCATAATTGTTTTAGCGGTTCCAACACCTAGTTTAACACTCCCATAAGTAACCCGCCACACACAATAACCTTTCAGTTTTCTTTTTAGAAACAACCAACATGTATATACTTTGTACATCATTAGTACACACTTTACAGATATTCATTATAAATAGTTTATATGAATTTATAATTAAACTCGATATAACAAGTATATACCAAAAATACAGAAAAAGGGGAAATTTTCTTTAAACAGCTCCATCGGTGACCTGCAGTGAAATAATATATAATGTTTTTCAAATAATACATGGATTAGTATTTTAGGGTTAACGGCTCAACTAAGCAATCACGAGGAGAGGTTTTAGTGTCCTTACCTCAAAGTAGAGGTCAGGAACATTACTTCTCATGGCCACCAGTTGTGATTGAGGTCTAGATCTCGGTTCTCCTTTCCCTAACTAAAACCGACAATTTATCATGGACCATTCCCCGTCTTACAGGGTAATGATTGGAGCATACTTAAATTATACAGATTCGAGTTAAGTAAAATAATTTAGCTTTATTAGTTATAATAGAGTCGCAGAAGCGTTATATCCTTTAAATGTAAAATATAAACATATGTATGAGACTCTAAATTTTCTTATTTACATCAAAAAATAAAATTACGAAACAATAACCTTAATCTCAAAGTCTAGCTTCAAAATTATTTTTCTATATCACTGCTCACTTTGCAGTGATATCTTTGGTATCTGGAGAGTGATAAGGGGGGGTGAGATAAAATATCCAAATAAGCAATATTATGAAATCATAGCATAATCCATGCAATATATAATTTTCTTTACACACAACAAAAACATATATCATATACTTTTTCTAAAAATAGATATACAAATCAAAAGATGAATGCACAAGTTAAAAAACATATTCACAATTATTTCTTGTATACTTCATCACTATTATGGAGGATTAATCAATTATCATACATTATACTTAGGCATACATACTTATCACTAGTTTTCCATGTACCCGAACATGAAACGTCATACATGAGTACCTTGAAATACTGTGACCCTTCGAACACAAAATGGTTAGGGCACGTAGATCATATTACTTCCCCAAACACCTGAACATGAAATGGTTATGTATGAGTACACACTTATCACTTCGTCAATATACCTGAACATGGAACAATATGTATGGCCACATTGAAGCCTAGCATAATGCATGTATTTTTGGAATAGCTCCTTTCCATAATAAGTTATGTACACATATCAAAATCATATTTTAAAAACATAAAGCGAAATAATATTTATATCAACATAAAACTTTAACAAATACTTAGCAAATACGAAAGACAAATTAAACACTTATACATTTTTATACTAAAAATACATAAAGTCCTTCAAAGCTACATAGGCTAATGAATCCATAATATCCACTTATCTTAGGTCCTTAGTAGTCGTATTTCAAACCTTTCAATTTCCTTGTGGTGCGTGTAATCTTAATTCTAGAAGAGTTCTAGCTTTATTCATGACCTTTTCCTCTCATAAATCTGGCAGAGTCTCAGGATAATTTTGGTCACTTTCGTGACTCAAAGATATCCAATAAAATACTCAAGAATTAACCCCAAAAATCAAACAGAAATCAAATTTCAAAACTTAGAAAAAGCTTAATCTAACGGTTTATAATCTCTTTTTGACAGTGAGCCTTCTTAATCTTCTCTTCCTCTTCCTTTACTCTCACAAAAGAGTTTCCTTAAGATTTTTATCTAAAACCTCACAATACTCTAAAAAATCATACACTTCGTACTACTTCTTCTTCCCTCACCTTTATGCTTCTCACTATTTTTCTCTCATCCATAATGTCTCTTCCTCAATTTTCCTATCCCCTATTTATAGGAGTGGGGAGCCACGAGAAAAAGGTTACCACCATTCCACCATACCACTTAATTTAAAAATTGCCATATTTCATCATGTGATTTCATTTAAAAAGTTACCACTTTTTATATGTCGCTTTACCTAAAAGTTACTACTTTTTCCATGTCATTTTATTTAAAAGATTATCACTTTTCACATGCCACTTCATCTAGAAGTTACCACTTTTCATTATGTTACTTTGTACAAAAGTTACCACTTTTCACATGTCACTTCATTTAAAAGTTGTCACTTTTCGTTATGTCACTTCATATAAAAGTTACCACTTTTTATTATACCACTTTATCTAAAAGGTTCCCACCTTTTTCTATGCCTCTTCATGTTTATTTTAGCTCCTTCATCCTCATTCATCCTTTTTCTATTTGATTCTAAATTATGTTCTTAATTTTACTATATATTTTCAAATACATATAAAAGCTAAATTAAACATATCAAATATACGAAATTATCTCAAGAGTATTTTTGAGCTACCATGTAATCGCACACCATCAGGAAAACAAAAAGGAACTAATGGAAAAAAAGGAAGAAAGTCACATTTATCTGTGTCGAAGTAGGCTTTCAGTCACAAATGCAAGCCTATCTCCTTACGAGTTTGGGTTTTCTTGTTGTTCCTTTAAAGTTAACCATTAAAAACAATATTGGAAGGAGGATTACAAAGAAAAAAGGAGAAAAATGCTTAGTGGTGGTCAGTTTAGCATCTCTTGCACGATGACGCCACCTTATTCCGCCATATGCTACTCTCTTCTGACATCTCTCTCCCCCTTCTCTGGTGTCCCTCTATCAACTAGGGTTTTAGGAGCCATTAGGAGAGGAATTTAAATACTCATGCCCAAAAAAACCCAATTGTTCTATCAGGTTGATGTAGCACGCAAAGAGCCATTCAATCGAGGGTCATTAAGGGCATTTCTGTCTTTTTCCTCCGTGCGCGTCCCCGACCATTGGATCGTCCATTCTCACAGATCTAGGTTATTCGTCACACGAGCCGTTGGATCGGTATGTGTTCGAATTAGGGTCATTTAATCCCAAGCATGTGGATTGCTAATGTGGGATCCTGTATGGATGGGTCAGCTGACACGATGCTCATGCGACATCAACAGATTGGTCACGTTGTTGTGTCAACCATCCAAATCATTCAAATTTTTTTCATGGTCTATTTTAATTGTAAATGACCCTGACTTCAATATGTTATTTCAAAAAGGTCTTAAATTAATAATTTCAATTGTTTTTCATATTTTTGACAAATTTTGATTTTTATTTAACACATTCAAACATTTTTAAAATTACAAAATGCAAATATATAAGGTTTATCCTTCATTGAATGGCAAAATTTAAAAAAATTTAAATCTTGGACGTTATATGCTGGTAACCAAAATTCTCTTCAGGTTATACTAAAGAATGATGTCAATCTTGATTGTGGCTTCCCAAGTACATGGATGAAAGTTACTTAGCCACATGTTTAAAAAATTCATCATGCCACCAAAGAGTAATGCAAAGCAAAATGATTGTGTTCCATCAAAGAGTCATTAGGTAGTGTATAATTAAAGAATGTTTGAACCGATCTCCTATCGTAGGAGATCCTTTAATCATTAGGCCATTAAAATATTTTGGGAAATTGTTAATGAACAGTTTCAAAACATACTCGATAGAGTGTATAATTAAAGCAATAGCATAAAGTAAAAACTTATATAAAAGTAAGGATTTAAGGAACCATGATCAACAACAGGATTTTTAGAGACTCTGTCAAGAAGTCATCACAGAGGGCAAAATAGTCAAATCACCCAAACCAATTAAGGATAGGGTTGATTTACATTAACCATTATTGTACTCGTCGCTGCAACTTAAACGATCTTGTAATGTCCACCACTAATGTCTTTCGTATTCAATACTATTAGCTTATAAATAGACTAGATTTCAATACATGTAATCCATCAAAGAAATGAAACAATTCTACCTCAAAATATCTCTCTTTTCATCTATTCTTTCTCTCTTCATTCTCTCTTTCTTTCTCAGATTAGAAGTCGTGAGTACAGTTTCTAACAAGGTGGTGTCAAAGCCATCAGAGCCGGCTGAATCCTACGTTGAGGTCGTTTCGCATACTTTATACAATGGAAAGGCAGTGGTCATGGCAGAACTAGTGAAGCCAACAGTGAAAGAGTTGGACTAGCGGCTTTCCAACCTTGTAGCCAAAGTTTGCAAGATCCAAAAAAGTCACAGTAACAATTCGAGTTTCAGGTGGATATTTTGTGCGATGGTGTATCACAACCAGAGATGGCAAGCTCGGCAACCCAAACCGCAACCGCACCAAACAAGCAGTGAGAGGTCTTGTTAATTCCCCTCACGCATAAAAAAGAAGAGATGAAAAATGGGTTTAAGGGTTTAAAAAAACCCTAAAACTAGTTTGACTAGTTCAATGGACAATATAAGTGAACCAAGTCGATCTGGTTCAAACTGACCCAATTTAGATCTTTCTAGTCAATTGCTCAACTTGCCTCACTTGCCCAAGATGAAATTTTTATTTTTTGAGAGTATTAGTCCCCCGTTTTAGATCCATAGATGTAATAAATATTTTTTGGTGAACGGAACACAAGAAAAATAAAAAGTAGAGGTGGTGTCACTTTTTTTGGGTGACATAACGAAAATTTGGTACCACAAATGGTTTTGAAGAACTTGATTGAAATTTTTTCATTGAGGAACTCTGTCAAAGATTTGGAGGTGCCTCAAAGAAAGGCTTTATTAAAGAATTTAATAAGCTGACGCAAACTAGAACTATTTTATAATATCAAGATTATTTTGAACATTTTGTACACATTAATGAATGTCGAAAATCTCACTTTTCCAAGAGATTTTGTATTTTTAAATTCATCAGTGGGATCAAACTATAACTGCAACTAATCATAAGACTACTTAACATATGCTCACTCAACCAAACCTTTGAAGGAGCCTTACTCCATGCATAACCTATATTGGAAATATTTTAAAATTCATATTTCACGGGTAAAGTTGTCCTAAATTTGGAAGGATCATAATCAAGAAATTATGAACAACCTTCCCAAGCCACGGGAAAGGAGATAGAATCTAGAAGAATAGTAACTATTTGCTACAATATAGAGATCGATATTTTCCATAAAACTATTGCTCAAGCAAAACAATAATAGCCATGGAGGATATTATTACTGAAGAAACATTATAAGAAAAATTTTTAACATCTCAACTTTAAGGATAAAGTTGATGCTCATAGGGATGGTATTGTCAAAAAGTTGCCACATAGTGAAAAATAGTCAAATTGCTCGAACTAATTAGGGTTAGAGTTGATTACCGTTAATCATTACCGCAGCCGCTGCTGTAACCTAAATGATCGCGCGATGTCGATCTCCAACCCCATTAGTCTTTAAAATATTATTAGCCTATCAATAGACTCAATTTCTATGAATATAATCCATCAAAGAAATGAAACAATTTTACCTTAAATTTTCTCTCTTTTTCTCTGTTCTTTCTCTATTTTGTTCTCATATCAGAAACCATGAGTAAGGCTTATGACAGACTCCAAATTGAAAACAAAATCATAGAGCTTAACTTTTTTTAAGTGCTTAAGCTGAAGTGAAAACCTAAATCATAATAGAAAAAGTAAGAAAAAATAAAGGGCAAATTTGAGCTCCTAAATGAAGTAACTAAAGCATTAATCTTAAAAAATTAAATTAAAGTATTAAATAAGGTTCCATTTCTGCTCTTGAAACCAAAATTCTCATATTTCAATCTCGCAACCACGAATCAATAAAGTATCTCATATGAGTGTCATCCTAAGTCAAGGTTGATCAAGTACATCTTTAAAACTCTCGGTGATACAGAGAAAATTTTTGAAGTTAAACTCTGAGATTAAAGTTATTATTTCATACTTTTATTTAGTAAAGTAAGTAAGAAAATTTAGAGTCTCGAACATATATTTATGTTTTACATTTAAGAGATATAACACTTTTGCAACTCTGTTATGATTAATAAAGTTAAGTTATTTTACTTAAGTCGAGTTTATGTGATTTAAGTCAATATATTCCGACCATTAGTCTATAAGATGGGGTATGGTTTGTAACAAGTGGTATCGAAGAAAGATTCTAGGACATCCCTTGAATACGAGGCTTAGTGTTACATGAGACTTAGATAAAGTTATAAAAGATAGTGAAATGCCTCTAAGTTAGAATTTCATAGATATAAGAAATGCCAAGGATACTGAGAGAGCAAACACATCATGTTTTGGAAGACTGGATCGAGTAGAGTCTAGATAGATTCATGAGTATAGTCGAAGGCTTGGCTACGGTGGTAGGTTAACACGTAGTTCACGGCCAAAGTGCTATTAACAGTAATAATGCTAATACCAGTAACACCCAGCCGATTGAGAAAAATAATAAAAAACTCATAAAAAGATTCATGAGGATGAATCCACCACCATTTGCTGGTGTAACCAATATGATATTAGACGAGTAGTGGATAATGGAGTTGGATAATATGTTCGAGGTTCTCAACCCCACTTCAAAGCAAAAAGTACAATTAGCCACATTGATGTTCAAGGGAGCTGCAGAATGCCGATAGCAACTGAAGAAGGGAGCCCTAAAGACACCGATCCTTTAGGAAGCATTTGGAGCGGCATTTTACGAGAAGTATTTACCTGAATTTATTTGAGAACATAAGCAAATGAAGTTCCTAGAGTTAAAGTAAGGGAATATAAGAGTGGTAGAATATACAAAAAAGTCCATAAAGTTGGCACAGTTCGTGTGCAACTAGTAGTAGATGGAAACCTAAGAGCCAGAAAGTTTCATAGAGGTCTGCATGAGGAGATCTAAGATAAAATCTCGATTATGAAGATTAATGACTATCAAGAAGCACTAGAATAGGCCTAAATTGTAGAAGAGGCTATAAGCCCAGTCCCACAATAGATCCAACGAGTTTGACCATTCATACCATATAATAAGACGAAGGCCCAAGAACCATAACATCCTAATAAAAGGCAGAAGACGGGTCTCATAGTCCCAGCACAAGGGCCAGAGCAGATATGTCGCTGTTATAAAAAGAACTATGGTAGCACCTTACTATAAGCTGACAAATGGATGTTTTATATGTTATAGTACTCAACTTTAGATTAAAGAGTATCCTATCAACAAAGAGTAGAATAGGATAAGAACTCAAGGAAGAGTATATGTCCTTACAAAGAGAGATGCTAAAGTCTTCCAAGATGTTATCCAAGGTATGCTCCCTATCTCTAATACCTTGGCTATGGTTCTAATAGACTCAGGATCTACACACTTTTTTGCATCACGAGTTTGCTTAGTATCTGAACATTGAATAGTCACCTTTGGAGTATGAATTAGTAGTCTCTACCTCAGCCAATAAGGACTTAACCACTAGTACAGTTTGTCGAGCATATATTGTGAAGATTGCCAACAGAGAGTTACTAGTAGATCTCATAATCTTAAATATGGATGATTTTGATGTCATACTAGGAATGAACTGATTGGCAGTATACCATGCCAATGTAGATTGTCATGGGAAGATGGTGACTTTTAATATTCCCAATGACAAGGCCTTCAAATTTAAAGGGATTAGGGAGCCCCCAACATCCATGTCTCATATTTTGTATTCAAACTCAACGATTACTTGAGAAGAAATGTGTAAGTATATTGGCTTACGTAGTGAAGAATAAAAGTAAAGAAGTCAATCTACAACAGATACCCGTGATGAAGGAATTTTTTGATGTTTTCTAGATGATCTTCTAGGTCTACCCTCAGATTAAGAGATTGAGTTTGTTATTGACTTAATTCCTTGTATGAACCCTATTTCTAAACCTCCATATCGAATGAAAAAAGTCGAACTAGAGGAACTTTAGAAACAATTGCAAGATTATTGGATAAGGTTTTTTTAGTAGACCAAGTGTATCACCACGGGGAGCCCCAGTACTATTTGTAAAGAAGAATGATGGTACCATGCAGCTTTGTATCGATTATAGGTAACTGAACTAAGTTACCATAAAGAATAAGAATCCATTTCCTTATACCGATGATCTATTTGACCAACTTTAAGGAGCCCAAGTATTCTCAAAGATTAATCTACATTTTGGATACCATCAGTTAAAGATTAAGAAAGAGGATGTTCCCAAGACTGCCTTCAAAACCAAGTATGGCCATAACGATTTCTTAGTCATGCCTTTTGGTCTAATAAATACTTCCGCAGCATTTATGAATTTGATGAACAGAGTCTTCTAGTCATTTTTGGATAAGTTTGTCATCATCTTCATTAATGATATATTGATCTATTCACAGAGCAAGGCTGAACATGTAGAACATCCGACAATAGTGCTTGGGATACTTAGAAAAAATAAATTGTATACCAAGTTTAAAAAGTGTGAGTTTTGCTGAAAGGAGTTGTCTTCCTCAAACATATAGTTTCAAAGGACGAAATATCAGTAGATCCAACTAAGGTATAAGCGGTAGTAAACTAAACAAAGCCTATAACGATAACGGAAGTTTGAATTTTTCTTAGTCTAGCTGGATACTACAGGAAGTTTATTGAAAGTTTTTTAAAGATTTCTACTCTACTAACTCAGCTCACTAGAAAAAACACAAAGTTTGAGTGGAATGATAAGTGTGAATAAAGTTTTTAGAAATTGAAAAATGATTGACAACAATCCTAGTATTGACTATTCCTAACGGTATTGTTAGATTCTCTATCTACAGTGACGTTTTAAAGCAATGGTTGGGATGCGTGCTAATACAACACGAAAAAGTGATAACTTATTATCCCAAAAAATTAAAGAATCATGAGTAGAACTATCCCACCTATGACTTAGAACTAGCCACCATAATTATTTTCGTAAAGATCAGGCACCATTATCTATATGGTAAAAGTTTTGAGATTCACACAGACCATAAGAGTTTAAAATATTTGTTCTCACAGAAAGAACTTAATATGCACAAAAGAAGATGGATGAATTTAATTAAGGACTATGATTATAAGATCCTATACCATCCAGGAAAAGGCAATATGGTTGAAGATGCACTTAGTAAGAAAAGTACATGCACTCTTACCTACATGATGTCCTCAGAGTGGAGACTCATAGAGGAATTCCATAAATTCAACCTGAATGTCCAACATAAGAGATCGGGAGGATACATAGCCAATATAAAAATACACCCCATTTTAGTGCAGAAAATTAGAGAAGCCCAGCAGTATGATATCATCTTAAAGATGTAAGAAAGGGACTTCGGCCAAAATTTAGACTATGAAAAGATGGGGTATTGAAGTTTGGAAATAGAGTATTTGTGCTAAATAATAATAGTCTAAAAAATGAGATATTAGAAGAAGTGCACTACTCTAGATTTGTTATGCACCTTGACAACACTAAGATGTATAAGAACTTGATGACCGAATACTGATGGTGTGGGATGAAGAAGGATATAGCAGAGTTCATTTCCAAATGTCTCACCTACCAACAAATGAAGACTAAACATTGGAGGCCAGCAGGACTACTTCAGCCCTTACTAATAGTAGAGTGGAAATGGGAATATATTACCTTAGATTTCGTAGTGCGTCTACCTAAAACAAAATCCCAGCATGATGTCATTTGGGTTATCATTGATAGACTAACTTAATCTGCTCATTTCCTGGCTATCAGAGTAAATGACCCACTGGATAAGTTAGCTAGGCTCTATATAAAAGAGATTGTGAGATTGTATGGAATTTCAATCATAATTGTCTTCGATTAAGATCCTCGCTTTACTTTAAAATTTTAGATCAGTCTACAAAATGTTATGGGAACCAAGCTATCCCTTAGTATGGCTTTCCATCCTTAGATGGACGGATATGTTATGAGCCTACGTCATTGAGTTACGAGGTAATTAAGGCGATCATTTACCTCTAATTGAGTTCATGCATAATAATAGCTATCAATCCAGCATTCAAATGGCACTCTATGAAGTTTTGTGTGGAAGACCTTACAGATCACCTATTTATTAAGAAGAAGTTAGAGAGTGAAAATTGGTTGGACCTAAATTAGTGGAAGAAATACATTGAAGGTGAAATTAATCATGAAACATCTTTTGACAGCTCAAAATAGACAAAAACATTATGCCAATAATCAGAGAAGAGATTTAGAATTTGAAGTAGGTGACCATGTATTTTTGAAAATCTAACCAATTAAAGGGATTATGAGATTTAGGAGGAAAAAAAAACTTAGTCCTAGATTTATCAAACCTTTTGAGATATTAGATAGAGTGGGAGTTGTCGCCTACTATTTAACATTGCTACCTGAGTTAGCCAACATACACAATGTCTTTCATGTGTTGACGTTGAAGAAATATAATCCAGATCCATTACATGTACTCCAATATGAACACATTGCACTTTAGAACAACCTATCCTATATTTAGATTCCCGTGCAAATAGTGGATCGCAAAGAAAAGATATTATTGTTCAAGGTAATCTCCTTAGTAAAGGTATTATGGCAGCATCATTTGACTGAAGAAGCCACATGGGAGCCAGAAGACAAAATGAAGGCCAAATATCCACATTTGTTTATGACCAATAGTAAGTCCAATTTAGAGGACCAAATTTTTTTCAAGGTGGGGAGGATGTGGTAGCTCAAAAATACCCCTCAGTTAATTTTTTATATTTGATATATTTATTTTAGCTTTTATATGTGTTTGGAAATATATAATAAGGTTAAAAACATAGTATAGAGTCAAATAGAAAAAGCATGGATAACTATAAAAGAGCTAGAATAAGCATGATGAAGTATGGAAAAAGGTGAAAACCTTTTAGATGAAACGATATAATGAAAAGTGGTAAGTTTTAGATGCAATGACATAACAAAAAGTGGCAACTTTTAAATGAAGTGATATCTAAAAAATGGTAACTTTTAAATGAAGTGACATAACAGAAAGTGACAACTTTTAGATGAAGTGATATGTGAAAAGTGGTAATCGTTTAGATGAAGTGAAATGTGAGAAGTGGTAACATTTTAGATAAAGTGGCATGTGAAATATGATAGCCTTTTAGATGAAGTGACATGATGAAAAGTGACAACTTTTAGATAAAATGGCATGGCAGAATGGTGGCAACCTTTCTCTCATAGCTCCCCACTCCTATAAATAGGGGATGAGAGAAGAGAGAAAAATAGTGATAAGTATAGAGGTGAGAAAAGAAGGAGTACGAAGTGTGTGATTTTTGAGAGTATTGTGAGATTTTAGATAAAAACCTTGGGAAAACTCTGCTAAATTTATGAGAGTAAGGAAGAGGAAAAGAAGAAGAGGAAGGCTTACTATCAAAAGAAGGTTATAAACTATTAAAAAAGTAAGTCTTTTCTTAAGTTTTGAAGTTTGGTTTCTCTTTATTTTTCACGATTAGTTTTTTAGCATTGTGTTGGATATTAAGTCAAGAAAGTGACCAAAAATCATCTCGAAACTCTATCAGATTTTTGAGAGGAAAATGTCATAAATAAATCTGACATTATTTCAGAATTAAGATTGCAACTGCTAAAGATCTAATGTAAATGAATATTATGGATTCATTAACCTATGTAGTTTTGAAGTATTTTACGTATTTTTAGTATAAAAATGTGAAAGTGTTCAAATTTGTGTTTCGTGTTTGCTAAGTAAGTATTTGTTAAATTTTTACTTCGATATAAGTGTTATTTGGTTTTTTTTTGTTTTTGAAATGTGATCTTGATATATGTGCATCACTCATTATGAAAAGAAGTTGTTCCAAAAACAACTGCATCATACTAGGCTTTAATGTGGTTATACATAACTGTTTCGTGTTAGGATGTATTGATAAAATGATAAGTGTGTACCCATACATAACCATTTCGTATTTGGGTGTATGAAAAAATAGTTCAATCTACGTACCATAACTGTTCCGTGTTCGGGGGTAGTAGTGTTTCAAAGTACTCATGTATACCGTTACATGTTCAGGTACATAAGAAACCAATGATAAGTATGTGTTCCTACATATAATATATAGTAACTTATTAACCCTCCATAATAGTGATGACGTATACAATTAAGCAATTGTGAATCTATTTTCTGATTTGTGAATTCGTCTTCTAATTCATATATCTATTTTTGGAAAGATTATGTGATATATGTTTTATTGTGTAAAAAAAACTATATATTGCATATACTATATTGTGATTTCATAATATCGCTTATTGTGATATTTTATCTCACCCCCTATCACCCTCCAAATATTGAAGATACTGTTGCAGAGTGAGTGGTAATACGGAGAAAATTTTTGAAGATAGACTATGAGATTAAGGTTACTATTTCGTACGTTTTTTTTAGTAATATAAATAAAAAAATTTAGAGTCTCGTATATATATTTATGTTTTACATTTAAAGAATTTAACGCTTCTGTGACTCTGTTATGATTAACAAAGTTAAATTATTTTACTTAACTTGAGTTTATGTGATTAAATATGCTCTGGTCATTACCCTATAAGACGGGGTATGGTTCGTGACATTATAACTCAAGATTTCTTTTAAAAAACCATTGATCTCAATATCAATTGTGTGCTAATTTAGTTTTTATACTTTAAAAAATTATTAGATTTAGTCACTCATTATTTTTGGCATTTAACACTATTAATATATATTCAACATGTTACCAAAATTGACACGTGATATAAATTTATTAAACGTCTTTTTACATAAATTATCACATTCATCTGATGTGATAGTCGAAATAGTGATAATTTTAATTTAAACATACCTTAATCTGTTCAAATTAATGAAAAAAATTATTTATAACATCCCATATTTTCCGAGCTTAACCCAATATTGATGATCTTTCACCAGGTCACCCATCTTGATTTCCAACAATTCTTAAATATATTTGACATTTGACTTGAGTGGTGTAACTATTTTTGAGAAGCTAAAGATTCAAGTGTCATGAGGTGTATTTTTTATTCATAGAATATTATTAAAAAAATTAGTTTACATACATATTTACAAATCATTCAATGGAATATATAAAGTATATATGAAACCAATCACTTATATATATATATATGTAAATTGATATATCTATATATCACTTAATGAAATATAAAAAAAAAAAAATTGATCAAATTGTTAATTATGGGTTTTGCATCAATTCTATTTGCATTCCTAGTGTAAAAGGAAAAACGTACGTTTTCTTGGAGTGGGTGTCGGATGGATTGTTGATATTACTTTTTGATTTTATGCATTACTGTATAGAGACACCAGTAGGTACGTGACTATGTCTTGGGCAAGACTTACACCCACAACCAACAGGGGACATCAGATTATGCACAGGAAAGCCTTGGGCAAGGTTTACACCCTAAGCGCGACATCAAATATAGATTTTTCATAATTTATTAAAACAAAAAAAGGAAGAAAAAATAGAAAAACAAATTAATTTTTTTTTTTAAACATGGAAAGAGGTCAAGATCAAAGGAGAAAAAAAATCCTAGTTGTCCACAACTTGACCCTTTAAATAAAAGAAGAAAAAAAGGCCGACGGCAGAAAAAAAAATGTAGAAGCAGACTTCGTCTTCCTCAACCATCTTTTATGCAATTTCTTCAGTCGATTGTTGAATAGAACTTTTTAGTGTATTATGCTCACTATAAGCAACTAAACACTATTTTTCAATCAAAGATTTAATTGAAGTTTCAATACAAGGATTGTGAGATCTAAATGCTTTACTTTTATTCTTTCTTATTTTCAATACTCTTATTTTCTTATGTGCATAAGAACATTGTTGTTTGTTATTCGTTGCAATAGGGTTCATTGTGCATCTAGCCTAATAGCATATCGTCATATGGGATTTCTAAGTCCGTAATTTTTTAGGATATCCTAATAACTAGTGGTAAATTAATGTTCACATTAAAAAAATATATAATCTATTCTAAATGAATCGCACGGTTGAATTTGTTGGTTAGAATCATGTATGTCTAGTTTTAATGTTATTGGTGTATTAAACTCTAGGAAAGTCTCCGAAGTTGTTCATTAGTAATAGTTAATCAATGAGTGTCTATTGTTTAATTTAAAATTAAGGAAAGATTGGCTATTAGGAGTGTCTCCAATAGTTAGAACCGGTTTATTGAGAATTAGTAAGAATTATCTTTGCATCAATGATCAACCATACATATTGAAACAAATATTATTTCTTTTACTGGAAACCTATTCTAATTGATTCTTCTTTTACTTAATTTGCTAAATTATTTTCTGCCAATTTCATTTAGTTGACTTTTATTTGCTGATTTATTTTATTCCATTAGTTGTTTAGCTTCAACTCAAAGCAAAAAACCCTGTCCTTTCACTTTTATTTAATTGTTGGTTGTAAAAAAATATTAAGATTCAATTCCCTGTAGATTTAATCCTATTCATGACTACTACAATATTATTTTGTTGTTTGAATAGAAATTTATTTTTGGTGGATTCGACACCAATCATATGGACACCAAAATGGCAAGAGGCAGAAAAGACACAATCAGAAAGTCGTTTTATTATGGGATGATAAGATTCAAAGAGCACAGTAGGTCCTAATAAGAAACCCAAAATATCTTGATTAAACCAAATGTTGCATCAAAGGAAGAAAAGGAACATGCATATCAGTAAATTTTGTCAAGCCTCCATTGTCCACATGAGCTACTCTAACATTTTGCAGCAGTTTCCATTTTATGTTTATCTTATCATTCTCATAGAAGTAGGAATTTTCTTTAATCATGTACGTAGAAGTAAAACCAATTAGTTAAAAGTTTTTATATTTAAGTAACTGTAGTTCATGAATAAAACATTGAAATTTGATTCTCAAAATTGGTTTTTTTCTTACCTTAAGCAGAAAAACTTTCATAGCAAAAATTCTAGCTTGACTGAGACTTATCATTGGTATCAGAGCTAGCTCGACATGGCCTCCAACAAAGAGTGTATTAAGAATTTAGAAGCAGACATCGGTGGTGTAATAGCCCAAACATTATAACAGCCCAATCCCCTACTGAGGGTTTTTTTAGTGTTCAACACGATGTAAAGATAAAGTAATTAATGAAATTATTGTGCGCAGCAAGAGTTTAAATTTTAAGAGAAAATACATTTCCTGCATATTAGCCTAAAATACCTAAAAGACCTATTAGAATGTTTCAGAACCTAAAACAAAAGCTGCTACAAAATAAATAATTAACCTCAATTCAAGTCAAGCAATACAAAATAAGGTAATATCTTAGCCATCCTTTCACTATTCAGGATCGGGTCTTGATCGTCTCGATATGAAATTATTAATAAAAATAGATTAACCTGCACTTACTCATTAAGAATACCAAAAACCCTACCACTGACACAGCGAACGAAGTGTTGTAGAAAACCATAAAACAACTAATGGAATTTTTTTTTTTTTATGAAATCCAAATGTTGAGGTATCATTTTTCCTTTTACTGAAAAACATTCCTATTCATTTCCCCTGCTAGCAATTATCCATACGCATAACATTTAGATATCATTAGAACAAAATGCAATATACAATCAACACATATCTTAATAATTGTGAAACTTTGGGTTCTTTTCATTACACAAAAATCAGGGTTACTTATCATTTCCATTGCCGATTAGTATCAATAGGGGCCCATAGGGATCCCCGCTACATGTGGATATAAAAATATTTCTTTTATGATTTATTGGTTGTCCCTATACCCTGTTCGATAATGGGTGCCACAACGATAGACCAACTCAATACCCCATCTAGTATGAGCGTCAACAAAACAACTCCCAATCCCATCTGGTATGGGACTTTCCAACTCCATATGACTGAGGATACATCCATTGTAGGGTTCACCCTATGTGTCAAGTCCATACACTCTCTCCTATGATTCCCAGTAAGCCTTTATTCTTCAAAGATTATTTTTATTTCATATCCTGACTTCAGGAACTCAACCATTCTTGGGATTTCATTCCTTTTCTTCTCAACCTAAGATTTGTATTATTCTGAAAGAAAAACGATTCACTTCCAAATTTCAACATTAATTTATGTCCCATTCACACAACCAAACGACAATGCATACACACATTATCAAGCCTATGCCGCTATAATCATCAAGATAATTTAATTACATATAACCAGCATATCAATTTTATGAAACATAAGGAAAAAAATGAAAAAACATAAGAATAAATAAACTAGATAGAACAAGGGATAAAATACAAATAAAAATAACAGTGAACATAAATAAATGATGAAAGGAAAATAAAAGTAAAAAAAGAATTAAAATAAAAAAATGGATAGTTAATAAAAACAAAATCAAAACTAATTGTTCCATTAACAACCTGCATTTAATCATCAAATAATTAGTAAAACCATTTAAATCACTATTACTACTGGTCAAACTCCAATTAAACCATTACAGAGGAAGGGATTGAGGTAATCTTACATAGATTGGACGACGACAATGTCGTTTCTTGTAGCCACCAGTCGTGGCAATCCTCTTCGCCCTTAGTTTTCATTGTTTCACCTTTTTTTTTTTAACATGAACAATAATCACACCATTAGTGCATAAGAGAAGGAAAAGGAAATGAAGGAAGGCGAATGGGCTTACTGAAATTGGGTCCAGCTTCCGATCGTAGACATGCACCTCCTCCCTCTCAATTTGTGGCTTTCTTAGAGTAATATATGGTGAAAATAATTTAAAATGGTAAAAAAAAATGGAAAATTTAGGAGAATGAGAGAAAATTGGGCTTATCGGCATCGATTTTGACCATTAGCACAGCGATGCCACTATTGTTTCACTACCTGAACTCTCTCCAACATCCCTTGCTGTTTCTTCTCCAGTCAACTGTGTCGGCTAAGGTTTTGGAAAGCTGGCTAAAGATAGGTTTAAATACTTCTCTCCATTTAATCTTGGTTATTCAATCGGGCCACTAAAAAGAAATTTGGCTTTTTCTAGGTCCACGATTCGAACTGTTCGATCGGTCAGCCCTGTAGATCTGAGCCATTGATCATGCAGCCGTTGGATCAATTATGCAATCCATCTAGGTTATTCATTCAAATCTAGCTGGGGCGTGATCGGGGCTATTCGTTCACATAGGAACAAGCACAAACCGTTCGATCTTTTTGGCATGCAGATTGCCAGCATGGACTTCCCCTGGAGAGCCTGCTGATATAGCCATCACATGGCACACTCTGATTCACCACATTGTTGACTCGACCTCCACGTGGCCTGTTTTTCTCAAATTATAATTTAGCCCTTGTTTATTCAATTCCTCTTTAAATGGATCCCTATCTAGCTATGAAGGGGCCCCGATTTTGAAATTTATTTTCAAAAGGGTCCCAAATTGGTTCTCTTAATTATTTCTTTTTTAATTTTGTTTACTTTTATTATTATTATTCTTATTATCAGTTAATGTAATCTAAAATTTCATTAAAATTGTTACTTCATAACAAAATTTAACTATCC
Organism: Carica papaya; assembly: GCF_054855325.1. Taxonomy (NCBI): domain Eukaryota; kingdom Viridiplantae; phylum Streptophyta; class Magnoliopsida; order Brassicales; family Caricaceae; genus Carica; species Carica papaya. The sequence goes on from NW_028277156.1 coordinate 161,494, forward strand.
TTAATATGGGATATTACAGGATGATTATAAGATGGCTTTAACTGGATATAAATTAAAATGGCCAACAAGATCTATCTGATTGAGGAGACTCTCAAACAGCTAACTGACACCATTGTTTCTAATCGAGAGGGCTCCAACAGCAACCATATAAGCTGCCTAACTCTGATGCGACCCGTTCGCAAAATAGGGCTTGAAAAAGACAAAGAGAGGCTATCTTCTACTCCAAGATAACCCAACTGGAGTTTTCATCCTTCACCGACGAGGATCCCACTGAGTGGCTTAACCATGTCGGCCAATTTTTTGACTTCCAAGCAACGACCGTGTAGCACCGAGTCACCCTAGCTTTATTCCACCTAGAGGGGAAGGCCAACTGTTGGTGGCAATGGTTGAACAAGACCTACTGTGAAGAGGGCTGCGAGATCAATTGGATTGTGTTGAAAGAGAAATTATGTGCTCGATTTAGGCTAATCGAATATGATGATTTCAATGAGGCCCTACCCTGCATCAAGCAAACCGACCTATTACATGATTACGAGAGGAACTTTGAGTGCCTACGCAATCAGATCTGTGGGTGGACTCAAAAGTCCCTAATTGGGGCCTTCATCAATAGGCTAAAGCCCAAGCTCGCAAATGGGATCCGTATGTTTCGGTCCAAGGCATTAAAAGACACCATTAGCCTAACCGGTATGTAAGAGGAACAAATGGACTGGCAATATGGCTAAACCAATTAAGTCAAATTCCACCGGCTCCAATCGGTAGCAATTAAAATGCTTCTAACCTAAACACCCTAGCCAGTTCAAATGGCTCTCTTGGGAAGAAATGTAACGGCGGTGGGCTCAATGGCTGTGTTTCAATTGTGACGAGCAGTTCACTGCGAGCCACCAATATCGTTAGCTCCAACTTTTGTTGTTCAATGGAAGACAAGCAGAAGAGGAAGAAGTGGACGCCACGACACCTAAAATCTCATTGTATGCCCTCACAGGGTGGTCCTCTGCTCACACTATACAAGTCATCGCATTTATCTGCCACGAAGAGGTATTGGCCCTCAACGACAGCGGCTCTACACATAATTTTATTAGCAAAAAGGTGGCAAGTGAGCTTCAATTACCCGTGACACCTACTGAGCCATTCACGGTGAAGGTGCTAAACGAGAGATCCCTGTGATGCCAAGATCGGTTCGATGACATTCCTCTATGAGTTTAAGGTATCTCTTTCACCCTCACTAATTTTCTTTACCCTTAATTAATCTCAATGTTGCATTGGAGTGTCCAACAGTTGGAGGCTCTCAAGCTCATGGCGTGCGATTGGAAATATTTGAAGATGGAGTTTTGTTGTCTCAATCAACACCAACAATTGTGCAAAATAGGAACTAGTGAGATCTCCGTTGAACCCAAATTACATAAGCTCTTGACCAAAAATTTTGAGCTTTTTTGAGAACTCGATACGCAACCATCATTAAGAAAAGTCGATCATTAGATCAACCTCAAGAAAAGGGCCGAATGGGTCAACGTCAACCCCTACCAATATGCCCATTTTTAAAAGGAGGAAATTGAGAAACAAGTGTTTGATATGCTCAATTTTGGTCTCATTCGACCAAGCACTAGCCCATTTTCATCTCTAGTTTTGTTGGTCCGAAAGAAAGATGACACACAACACTTTTGTACTGATTAGTGAGCTCTCAACGCGGTCACCATCAATGACTAGTTTCCCATTCCGACTGTAGAAAACATGTTGAATGAATTATATGATGCGGCATATTTCACCAAGCTCGACTTAATAACTAGGTAACATTAAATCAGAGTACACCTAATAGACATCCACAAAATTGCCTTCCGGATATCTAATGGCCACTACGAGTACCTAATAATGTCTTTTGGTTTATATAATGCACCTTCCATATTTCAAGCTATAATGAATACCATTTTTCACTAATACTTGCATAAATTTGTATCAGCATTTTATGATGATATCTTAGTCTATAGCTCCAGTTGGCTCTCACATTTGGCAGATGTTAGGCAAATATTTCAAATCTTAAAGCACCACAGGTTCCTTGTCAAAGTTAAGAAATGTGTGTTTGGGCAACAAGAATTAGAGTGTCTTGGCCATATCATCACACCACAAAGGGTTAAGGTGGATCAAAGTAAGATTTAGGCTCTGCTAAATTGGCCAAGACCCACCAATGTGATAGAACTGCAGGGATTCTTATGGTTAATTGGCTACTACAAAAAGTTTGTGCAAAATTATAGATTCATAGCACAACCTTTAACCACCTTACTAAAAAAAGGTAGTTTAAGTGGACTTAAGTTGTAGAAGAAGCATTCACCAGTTTAAAATAAGCCATGACTTTTGCTTTGACATTAGCATTACCAAACTTCAATGGGCCCTTCATAATTGAGACAAATTCTTCTGGAGATGGAATAAGAGTAGTTCTTAGTCAATAAGGAAGACTAATAGCCTACCTCAGTCAAGCACTTCTTGTATCCAAACAATCTTAGTCTACCTATGTAAAGGAAATATTGGCAGTTGTGGTTATAGTACAAGCTTGGCGACCATATCTCACGGGTCATAAATTTTTCATCTAAACTGATCAACGTAGCCTTAAGTACTTACTGGAGAAATGAATCACCACCTTGGAACAACAGAAATGGGTCTCCAAATTATTTGGGTATGACTATGAGATTACTTGTAAACAAAAAAAAGAGAATATTGTTATTGATGCCCTCTCCTACCAAATAATAGGGCCCACACTTAGTACTCTATTTATCACAGCAAGCCATATATAAGAAGATATTAAATAAGAGGTAGAAAGGCATCCTTATATGCAAAAGATTGGGAAATTAGCCGAGGAATAGCCTGGCTTATCTTACACTTCGAAGAACGGATTGTTTATTATAAGCATTGAGTGGTAATTCCTCTGAAGTCCAACCTAATTTGACAACATCTACTTGCCTATCATGATTCCCCCTTGGGAGGACATTTAAGAGTATTAAGACTACAAACGGTTAACACAACAATTCTATTAGCCCTCCAAGAGAAAAATAGTTCAAGAGTATGTATATGCTTGTTAGACTTACCAAGGGGCTAAAATAATGGACAATTCCATATCAAGTATGGGATGATATCACCATAGATTTGATAGAAGGATTACCTCCCTGGTAGTCCTAAAAATGACGTCATTATCACCTACTTTTGAGTTGTTGAACTTGATGGTATGTTATCTGATCCAATGTATTTTCTATATTTTATTGCAGAATAAGGGATAAGGACGAAATGAGAAAAAACAACATAAAAAGAGAAGAGTTCGTGAAAAGAGTCATCATCCCAGAAACAAGCCTTGAGCCAGGCTTGATCCAACAGACACACAACTTAGCCTTGGGCAAGGACAAAGATCCTATTCAATAAAAAATCCTTTTTTATAAAAAAGGCGGCTCTCAAAGTAGAATCATCATCTCTCTTCTTCTCAACACTGGACACAGTAGCTTATGCTACTTCTACAATTTTTCTTCTTTATCTTTCTTCTTTCTTCTACTCTCTAAGAATTCATTTATATTAAAAAGTCCAAAATGAATGGTTGATTTATTTTTCTTTCCTATTTGATAGATCTACTAAACTCTAGTAATGTATTTGTGAGATCTAATCGAATTAATTTAAATTTTATTTTATAGCTGGTATTTATTTACTTTCTGTACCTACATATAATTGTTGTTTTGAATTCATTTGAACAAGGCCCGTCATACAAGAAGAAAAACCACAAGCAGTTAATCGAACTCCTCAAATTTGTAATTGTTTGAGCGGTTCCAACACCAAGTAGAGATCAGTGTTGCACGAAGGAGGTAAAAAATCTAGTTGAATAGTTCACGCAGATTAATCTGGAAAATTGAATCAAATCCTTCTAACTCTCAAGATCGTTGACAAGTTAAATCTTGTTGATGTTCTCAAGACTGCTTGGTAGCAAAAGACCAACTAACAAATGTTTCTTGGTTGGTTTAGGAATAAAAAAAGATTGGTTGTTGAAACATTTTTGACAACTATAATTGATTTGCCATATTTTGGGTAAAACAATTTATTGAATCTATGATCAACTATATTACTGGAGCTAGCTATTTCATTAACTAGGAATTCTTCTTATAATTATTTTAGTTTACAATTTGTGCCCAAAAGTTTGTTTAATATTATTTTGCTCATTGTTTATTTTATATTTTGCTTATTGGATTATACGAAACCCCCCATTATTTGCTTTTTACTCATTGGCCAAAAAAAAATAGTTTTTAATTCCCTATGGATTCAACCACCCTTAACATTAGTACAATATTGTTTTATTAGTTAATTAAGAATTTATTTTTGGTGGATTCAACACCCATCAAATTTTGGCACCAGTGCTGGGAAATTGAGATTTACTAATTATTTTTCTTTTTATGACCACGTCTGATCACAGAGAACCTATTCTTTACTATCCAGAAATTGAGAAAACTACAAGAACCTAAGGAAAAAAACCAAGCTGAAGAAGAAAATGTGCCAACAGAGTACAGTTTTTAAAGAAAACAACATAGCAATCGAAACAAAAGCAAAACAGAGCAGATGGCAAAGGAAGGCCCCTTGAGGGAGTTGACAGCACCACCTACCAACCAGCAGCCCCTTTGTATCACTTGTCTAGATCTAGATGTAGTTTTTGAGCTGAAATCTGGCCTAATTCACTTGCTACCCAAGTTTAGAGGTTTAGAGAATGAAAACCTACACAAGAACCTTAAAGAATTTCGTCTCGTGTGCTCAAGTATGAAGCTGCATAGAGTGTCCAAAGAGCATATAAAATTAAGGACATTCCATTTTTCTTTAGATGATGCAGCTAATGATTGGTTGTTTTACTTATCTCTTGAGTCAATCACAACTTGGGTAGAGATGGTAAAAGTCTTCTTAGATCGTTTCTTCCCAGTATCTCAAGCAGTCAACATTATGAGAGAAATATGTAAAATCTGTCAAAGAGATTCTGAGAGCTTATACGATTATTGGGAAAGCTTCAAATGGTTGTGCGCAAGTTACCCACAATATGATATCTTAGAATAATCTCTCTTTCACTATCTTTATGAAGGATTGATGCCTACAGAAAGAAGAATGTTAGATATAATAAGTGGTGGTACCATAGTAAACAAAACACCTCGAGAAACTAGGGACTTGATAGCGATCGTGGTAGCCACTTCCCAACACTTCCATTCCATTCGTGACACCCCTCAGAGAGTGAATGAGGTAAGTATTTCTCCCCTTGAGTATCAAATTTTTGAATCAACTCATTTAGTGAGGAATATGACTGTAGGGAATAAACCTCGGGTAAGGATTTGTGAAATTTGTGCACATCTTAAGTATCCTATAGACATGTGTCCCACACTTCAAGGTGATGATCAGTAGCAAGTTAATGCAATTAGAGGATTCTCCTGCCAGCCGTAAGGGAGATATGACCCCTATTTCAATACTTACAACTAGATAGAGGGATCATCATAACTCTAGTTATGGAGTAAGACAATAAAATTTTCAACAATATTAGCCAAGACCGCCTCCACGACAACAACCAGCATCTCCAAAATAAGGTATGTCTCTTAAATAAATTGTTAACTCACTTGTTACTAACACCCAACAATTTCAACAGGAGACAAGAGCAAGCATTCAAAATTTGGAGACCCAAATAAGCCAATTAACAACATCTATGAGTAGGCTGAAATCCCAAGGCAAATTACCATCTTAAACCGAGGTCAATCCAAGACAAAATGTAAGTGTTATCATATTGAGAAGTTGTAAAAATGCAAGGCTTACAAAAAAGCACAGAATTAGAAGCTGCAGTTGATGTCATGACAAATAAAACAAACCCAAATTCTGACCAACCAGTATCGTTCATAATTCCTCCACCATTTCCACAAAAATTTGCAAAATTAAGGAAAGAAAAAAAGACAAAAAAATCTTATAAACTCTTCTCAAAGTTAAGGTAAACATTCCTTCACTCAATATAATTAAGTAAGTATCTTGATATGTCAAGTTTTTAAAGGAGCTGTGCACCAATAAGAAAAAGCTGAGCTACAATGAGAGGGTAAGTGTGGGAGAAAATGTTTAAGTTAAAATTCAAAGAAAACTACCCTCCAAATGCAAGGACCAAGATATGTTTGTTATTTCTTACAAGATAGGCACTTTAGAAATAAAGAAAACCATGTATAATTTAGGAGCATCAATAAATGTCATGCCTTTGTCCATTTATAATACAGTTAGCTGATAGATCCATTGTTTATCCTGAATGAATTCTAGAGGATGCTCCTGTCAAAGTTGATAATCTCATTTTTCCTGCTGATTTTTATGTGTTAGGCATGGAAGATGATAAATCATCTAACATTTTTGATATTTTGCGAGAAAAACCTTTCCTTAGTACAACCAAAACGAATATAGATATGCAGGATGGTACACTCACTATGAAATTTGATGGAGAAATAGCAAAATTTAATGTTTATGATGATATTAAGTATCCTACTTATGTATCTTATGTGTATAATGTTGATACTATAAATCCTCTAAGTCAAAAATATTTTGATTCAAGCCATGATGATAAGTTGAACATTGTGCTTTCTAATGATTTTAATGTAGACAGCTTAAAAATTTTAGAAGGGGGTCTTATTGCTGAAAAGAATCCACAAGATATGGTGTTCAAATTGGAGGCACTTAAACCTCAAATGAACAATGCATCGTATGTTGTTTTTCCTATTTCTGACACAAAACGTCTACATATTTTGCAGGCACTAAAACTAGAGCCCAAACCACCACTTGAACATTTGAAATGTGTTCTTAAGAGGATAGGAGACCCTTCCGGTGATAAGTTCTAACAAGCTCAGTAGGTTATAAGAAGACAAATTGATTTGAGTGCTTAAAAATTGACAATGTCTAGCCTATAATATTAAACAAGGGCACTTGATGGGAGGTAATCCATCCATTTTTCTTGATTCTTTTTTAATTTTTGTTATTTGCATTAGTGATTTCAATTTATTTACAATATTTTTTTCTGAGTTAACATGAGTTTTATGATACAGGGACAAGGAATTTAGGTACTAGAGTCGAAAAAAAGCCAAACTTTGGAACAACTTAACAAACCTCCCAAGTCTTGTGTCAGGCCCATAAGACATGGTCGTGTTGTGTCTACAACAAGGAAATAAACAGAATTCAAAGAAAATATGACCGTTTCATGTCTACAATAAAGAAATCAATGGAATCCAAAGAAATACACGGTCGTTTGCATGCTAGGCACGACCATGTGTCATTCCCCACATAAGCCTTGCGCAAGGCTTATATCACCTGACAACACATTTAATAGTTCTCAAAATATGATATTTCCCAATGCACCCTACCTCCAAGTCAAGTAACCAGGTGAGTTAATCCGTCACTTTATTTTTATTTTTCATTATTTGCATCACACTGGGGACAATGTGTAGTTTAAGTGTGGGGAAGAGGCATTCTGCATTATGTATTCTACACTTAGATAGCTAGTTTTTCTTTTTAGAATCTGATTCTAGGTATTTAGACCTTGTTTAATTTTTGCCACACCACACATACATTTCCAACAATTTTTTGCTTTAATTTCATAACTATCTCTACTATTTTTAAATAACTCAAATGGGGCATTTCAAAAATCGATTGTCACTAATAACCATTTTCTAGGAACTTTAGCTTTTTTTTATCTTTTCACACTATGAATGGTATCTTTAATTATATATTGAACATGACTTGTTTAAGGGTTACCTATTAAAAAAATTATTTTTTCTTATTTATGGGTAAATATCAATACTCATAAAGAACTCTTCTACAACTAGTTCGGAATTGTGTGCTTTGAATGAATAAATTAAATTGACTATCATGTGATGAGTGAGATAGAGCTAAAATGCATTCACTTTCAAAAACAATTGGAGTAAAAGTGTGAGATGGAGCGTATAACGCACTCACAATGAAAAAAAAAAGCACGAATAATAATCTACTCTTCTAGTTAAATGACTACGAGTAGCACTAGTAGCCACTTGAAACAGTGACCAATTTAGTAATCGGGTGCATTCATTACAAATGTTTGCCTTCGCGTCAAAAGATTAGTGATATTTCATGCAAGCAAATGTGCCCAAGATTTTCTATTTTTGGCATGAACCAATTGCATGAATCCTTATATCTGGACAGGTTTAGTGGCTGTTTTACTAGGCATTTGTTATTCCCCTCAACAAAATTTTTGTATGATAAATCTGCAAAACTCTCTCATGTTGTGTTTGGATGTTGTCAAAATGGTTATTCATTAGTGTGGTTCCATGAAACTCAAGCTTACAAATTATTGGTTGATGGTTATTCGTACAACTTGAGGATTGAGGTGTAACATGCGGGTTGTGATGAAATGATTGGGAATAAGTGGGTTGAAGGTGAAGAGATGGGGATTGATGGAGTGTATTATGTAGTGCTTGAGGGCAAGCACAAGACAAGTGTGGAGGAGTTTGATAATGCATAAAAACAACATCATTATCATCTTTTGAGTTATTAAACTTGATGGTATGTTATCTAATCCGATGTATTTTCTATATTTTGTTGCAGGATAAAAGATAAGGACAAAACGAGAAAAAATAATATGAAAAAAGAAGAGTTCGTGAAAATAGTCATCAACCTAGAAACAAGCTTTGGGCACAGGTTGGTCTAGCAGACAGACAACTTAACCTTGGGCAATGCTAAGAATCGTGTACAGTAGTTGATTTAAATTAAAACATGTGTTTTTTAAATCTGAAAAGAGATATTCTTCCAGTTAAGATTTGGGGTTAAAAATTAAGGGAAAAATATTATGAAAGGTTTAGGATAAGTAGAAAATCAAGGAAAAGAATCATAATCAACAAAAAAAGAAAACTCTAACTTTTTTTATATAAAGAGGGCCGGTTGTTGAAGCAGAATCATCATCTCTTTTCTTCTCGACACCAGACACAGTAGCTTCTACTACTTCTGCAATTTTTCTTCTTTCTTTTACTCTCCAATAATTCATTTGTGTTAAAAAGTCCACATGAGTAGCTGATTTATTTTTCTTTTCTAGTTGGTAGATCTAGCAAACTCCAATAATGTATTTGTGAGATTTAATCGAATTAATTTGAATTTTATTTCAGAGCTGGTATTTATTTACTTCCTGCACTTACACACAATTATTGTTTTGAATCCATTTGAACAAAGCCCATCTACAAGAAGAGAAACTGCAAGCATCTAATCGAACTCCTCAAATCCATAATTGTTTGAGTAGTTCCAGCACCAAGTAGTGATCAGTGCCATACTGAGAAGGTAAGTAATCTAATTGACCAGTTCACACAGATGAATCCGACAACTTGAATCAAATCCTTATAACTCTCAAGGTCATTCATAAGTTAAATCTTATAAATGTTTTCAGAATTGCTTAGTAGTGAAGAACCAACTAACGAACATTTCTTGGTTGGTTTAAGAATAAGAAAGGATTGGTTGTCAGAATGTTTCTGACAACTATAACTGATTTTTCATATTTTCGATAAAACGAATTATTACATCTATGATCAACTACATTACTGGAACTAGTTATTTCATCAATTTAGAATTCTTCTTATAATTATTTTAGGTTATAATTTGTAGTTAAGAGTTTGTTTAATATTATTCTACTTATTATTTATTTTATATTTTGCGTATTGAATTTTACGAAACCTCCCATTATTTGTTTTTTATTCGTTGGTCAAAAAAGAAAATTAGTTTCCAAATCCCTCTGGATTCAACCCTTCTTACCACCATTACAATATTATTTTATTAGTTAATTAGGAATTTATTTTTAGTAGATTCAACACCCATCACTCCCTCTAATAGTAAGAACACTATATTGGTGGTAGTTGATCACCTTGGCAAATCTACGCACTTCTTGGCCTTAGCACAACCCTATACTGCTAAAACAGTCGCCAAAAAACTTATTGAAGGTGTGATGAAGCTACATGGAATGCCACACTCCACTATCAGTGATAAAGACCCCATCTTTTCTAGTCATTTTTGGAATGAATTCTTCAAAATGTCAAGTACCCGGCTAAATATGAGCTCCTCATATTACCCCCGAGCTGATAGACAGTCAGAGATTATTAACAAATGTGTTGAGCAGTACTTTAGGTGTCTAGCCCACCAAAGACCAAATAAATGGAACTCTATGCTTCCTTGGGCGTAGTTTTGGTACAACACTACTTTTCACTCATTCATCGGTATGACACCCTTCCAAGCTTCGTATGGACGACCCCCACATACCATTCCCTATTACCCAAAAGGCATGACCCCGGTAAATGAAGTAGACCAATAGTTGACAAGCTGAAATGAATAGATCTAAGAACTCAAAGCCAACTACAAGCAGCAAACAATAGAATGTAATAAAATGCCAACTCAAATAGACACTATGTTGAGGTCCAAGAAGGAGAATGGGTGTTCCTCAAACTTCAACCCGATCGCCAGCATACCGTATTTAGAAGGGCACTCCAGAAACTTGCTTGCTATTTTTATTGTCCATATTGTATTGAACAGTGGATTGGCCTAGTCGCCTATAGGCTTCAGCTTCCCGAAGGGTTCTGCATTTATACCGTCTTCCATGTCTCCCTACTCAAAAAGAAGATAGGTGATGCCATCTTTCCTATCAAGGACCTTCCAACAACCACAGATGAAGGGAATATTATGCTGCAGCAAGAAGCAATACTGGATACTCGTTGGGTTACAAAGGGAGGCAAATTTATAGAAGAAAGTTTAATTAAATGGAAGAATCTACCAGCAGAAATGCCACCTGGGAGAATCCACAAGATCTGTCCGAACAATTTACCAATCTTGAGGACAAGGTTGCTCAAAAAGGGGGGAGTGATGATAAGATCTGAAGATCACAGCGAGTCCCGATAAGAAACCCAAAATATCTGGTCTAAACCAAATGCTGCAGATCAAGGGAAGAAAGGGAACGTGCATATCAGCAGACTCGGCCAAACCTCACCTGTCCGCAGGAGCTGCTCTCATACTTCCAGCAATTGCCATTTTATGTTTAATTATCATGTTTATAGAAGTAGGGATTTGCTTTTATCATGTTCGTAGATGTAGGACTAATTAGTTCCAAGTTTTTGTGTTTAAGCAAGTGCAGCTCATGAATAAAGCATTGAAATTTGATTCCCAAAATCGGTTCTTTTCTTATCTTAAGCAGAAAAATTTCATAGCAAAAATTCTTACCTGATTGAGACCTATCATGGGACTTCTACACAAGCTGCTACCAGAAAATATCAAGTCTTGTCCAAGGATCGACCAAGGAATAAACCCATAATGACCCTAAGAACTGATCAGTTTGGACTGCAGAGCAGTCTCATGTCTCATCTGAGAAGCATCCAAGAAAAATGTTGAATCATGACAGAAGGAATCCAATAGCTTTAAGTACCAGAGAAGCATCCAAGAAAAATGTTGAATCGTGACAGAAGGAATCCAATAGCTTTAAGTACCAGAGATGGTGAATTATCCGATAATAATGCTCCAAATACTTAAGGAAAGGTCTGTAAGTTTTAGATCTCTAGAAAATGCCTGAATGGTGAAAAATGCCATTTTTTGCATTCATGGTTTCATGGTAATGGATTTGCAATGTTGGCCACGCATGAAGAGCACAAAAAGGTATTTCCTTAGACCTAACTATTTCCTTGCATTGTATACCTTGTCCTGCAAACTCATAAAAACATGTAGGTAGATCAAAAGAGTTGGATATAACTTCATGCTTGTTAATTGACCTTGAATTGACTCGTTGGAGCTTCTATCTTGAATAAACAGAGATTAAGTGTTTCTAGAAACAGTGTTGTGGAGTTTATTTATTCATTGATGTCTGTTCTTTTACTTTTATTAGCCTTTTTCGAGTCATTATTTGATTGTGGAAGCTCCATTGTGGTTAAATTATCAAGGGGATTGCTCTTCCTTTCGTTATGAAAGGCTTTATTAAGCTAGTAAGGATGGTACTGCACGAATTCAGGACTGCCATGCTGGTCATTGTATTCAGGTGATTAATCTTGGTGCTGAGGTTGGTTCGTTGCAATCTTGCTTTGTATCTTCTAGTGTCTAATTCATGGGCCTTGCTGGTAATTTTTGTAAGCCTGGAACATTTAGACAAGTGCAAAATTCAATTTGGAAGGACCAGTAGGTCAAGTTAATGCAATGGTTGTTGGCGACAACATGCTTTAACTCCATCCAATTAAATGCTTCATTTGTAATATGGAATTCTTTTTAACTTTTGTCATTAGGCTTAAACTACTTTGCTGGGTTGGAAAATAAATTCTAAGTGTTGTATATTTCTAATTGTTTGAGTAAATGTATCTAATTGAAGTATTGTGGGTTTCCGCGAATTTTTAGTCCATCTTAAAATCAGTTGTTAAAAGTTTTTCCTATTATTGATGTTGCTGGATGGAGCCATTTTAGCTGGCTTTCAAGATTCTTATTATATGTTTAAGCTTAGTTACTTAAAATTTTCTTTCATCGGTGTTACAAGGTGGAATTACTTTGGTCTGGAAAGGCAATACCGAAACTGATCCATTTCAAAAGATAGCTTGCTTGAAAGGCCACACTAGCCCTGTGATACTTTTATGCATTGGAAGGGGAAGGCTGTAATTAGGATCAATTGATGGCGCAATAAGGGTATGTTGTTGGTATTAAGAAATTTTCCTACTACTAATTTTCTTGTCAACATACAACTTCTTTATACAGAGTACCCTGTATACCTTTCTTTTTCTTTTTTCATTAGATGTCTATTATCTTAATTTCATTGGTTATTTCTGTCATATACTCTACAAGATAGGTCATTTTTCATGGTAACTCTTTCCTCTGAGTATCAAGTAAACTCTGCCTCCTTGTCTTTTGAAATTTGATTTGAGTCGGAAGGGATGGAATTCAATATTAGGATATTCAAACTTGTAAGTAGTATACCAACTAAGGAATACTTTTACGTAAGCGATTATGAAATTCATACTTTTGCTAGAATTTATTAGGAGTCTTTAATAGCAGGGTCATATAATAGCCTAGCTAAAAATGATTATACTATCTACCTATTCCATTCCTTTTATGGTTAAGTACTACACATTTTGCTTCCCAATGTTCCCAGTGATTATTCTTGGGTATGACACTAAGATATGATTCGTAGGTTTGTCGTATTCTCTTTTAACCCTTGTTGACTTAAAAATTATTTCTTCGTGTGTTTAATTTGAGAGTGTCTACTTTGAAGATCCATCTTAATAGATTTGTATAACGTACAAATTTTACATTCCAATTTAAGAATAAGCAAACAATATGCGAGAGTTATTCACACTAACAGTTTTGTTATTAGAAAATATTGTCATAACTAATGGCTAGAGGGTTTGGTTGGGTTAATTCTAATTATCTGAATTTACTATTAGTTGTACTATGCTTAAAATTTTTACTTTTAGGAGGTTGGTTTATAGTATCCTGATCAAATATCAATCTTATAGGATATTAGATTTACAGCTGTATTCTCTCCTTTTTTTCATGATTGGTCATATTGACCGAGAATACTTTTTATCAATGGTTGAAAAAATTTAAGGTCTTTTCTATATGAGAGAGTAAGGAGGTCGGATACTCTCGTATTGGAGCCAGTCTGTAGCAGTAGTAGCGTTGATCATAGGGTTTCTATTATGCCAAGTTCACTTATACTGATTCTTATATGGTTTAGAGAGAAATCTTTCACGTGTAGTGGTTTACATGTCCTTACCACACTTCCGTTGTGCGACTCTGGATAATGTCTACTTTGAAGGTGTATTCAGGTGTATTGCATCATTTTTATGTCATCTTTTGCCATAAAGGAACTATATTATGAGTTATTATTATATTATTATTGTTTGTTAACACATGTCCTTAGGATATCTTATTCTCCCATAAAAATTTAATTTAGGGAGGGTAAGGACTTTCGGAAAGAAGAGTTGTAATTAGGCATACTCTAATCATCCAATACAAAAGTTTTCTATCCATCAAGCATATGATGATTTAATGTCTCAGGGTTTTCAAAGCAGCATTATGACTTCTATATGACATTTCAATAATGATTTGGAACATTGAGGATATTTGTTCTTTCTAAAGAAGATTCACAAAAAATTCTATATTTTATCAAAGTACCAAATAATTATTTGGTCTCCTAAAATGCTTTCTTACTTCCGTTGTGCCACTCTGAATAATGTCTACTTTGAAGGTGTATCCAAGTGTACTGCATCATTTTTATGTCTTCTTTTGCCATGAAGGAACTATATTATGAGTTATTATTATATTATTAATGTTTGTTAACACATGTCCTTAGGATATCCTCTTCTCCCATAAAAATTTAAGGGGGGATAAGGACTTTCGAAAATAAGAGTTTTAATTAGGCATACTCTAATCATCCAATACAAAAGTTTTCTATCCATCAAGCATATGATGATTTAATGTCTCAGGGTTTTGGAAGCAACATTTTAACTCCTATATGACATCTCAATAATGATTTGGAACGGTGAGGATATTTGTTCCTTCTAAAGAAGATTCACAAAAAATTTTATATTTTATCAAGTACCAAATAATTATTTGGTCTCCTAAAATGCTTTCTTACTTCTGTTGTGCCACTCTGAATAATGTCTACTTTGAAGATGTATCCAGGTGTATTGCATCATTTTTGTGTCATCTTTTGCCATAAAGGAACTATATTATGAGTTATTATTATATTTTAATGTTTGTTAACACATGTCCTTAGGATATCCTCTTCTCCCATAAAAATTTAATTTAGGGGGATAAGGACTTTCAGAAAGAAGAGTTGTAATTAGGCATACTCTAATCATCCAATATAAAAGTTTTATATCCATCAAGCATATGATGATTTAATGTCTCAGGGTTTTCGAAGCAACATTATGACTCCTATATGACATCTCAATAATGATTTGGAACGATGAGGATATTTATTCTTTCTAAAGAAGATTCACAAAAAATTTTATATTTTATCAAAATACCAAATAATTATTTGGTCTCCCAAAATGCTTTCTTTTATGTCTCCTTGTTTTAAGATTTCTTTTTCTTCTTAGTCTCTAGCAAATTTAGAAAAAGCTCTTCTATCTCATAAGGAATCAATTAGAGGTAAATTACAAACTGCCAAAAATATCTCCAGTAATGTTCATTGCTGAAGATAGCAATATTGGAGCATTAAGAACCTAAGTATTTATAAAAACACTGGTAGGAGAAGTAAGAAGCTAAAGGTTGTCTCAATTTGGAAAAATATCCTCTATGATGAAAACTCGAATAATATCCTCGTGATAAGTAAATCAAGTAAATAGGTTGCGTCAAAGCTCTCTAAAATGAAATAATAGTCCAGACCTCTAAACTCTCTATTATGTCATTATTTTAATGCAGATCATGACGTTATCAGTAATAACAAACTCTTTAGTCTCTTAGTTCACAACATAACAAGTTTATAACTTGTTGTACTAATTACATAATTACAATCTTACATTTAATTTTCCTATGCAAACCAGGAATTGGTTGGGTGATTGGATATGGTTGGTTAAGAAATATAAGAATCATCATAAATAACTATAAAGAAAAACATGCGTATAAATAAACAATGATGAGGAAAACTTGAAAGACATGATTCAACATTGGATTAGATAGCATAACTGCTATAAACAAATTTAATGGTAGCAAAAACTTAAGCCTAAATGTCTTGTATTGATTCGAAAGTGTATCTAAACAAGTCCTCAAACTATAACTCGAACTATCTCTTTGAACACATTATCACATTGCTAAAAAGAAATGGGTGGGAACATATTGACATTTTCCAAGAGCTAAACATTTCCTAAGGTGAAGGTAGTTGACCTCAAAGATAATAGCAGGTTCTTATCATTTCGAGTCTTTAGAATATTTAAGTAATTATCTAGTCACTTAAGAGGGCTCTTACAAGACCCACTTACTTGGGAGGTTTTCCTCTACTTAGAAGAATTTTCTCTCACCAAAGGTTGTTTTCCCATTCGAAGGATTTTCTTCTCGCTTTGGGGAATCTTCCCCTTTTAAAATTCCATTCCCAACTCGAAGGAAGTTCATGGTCCTTCATAAAAATTTATTCACTTGCTCCTAGTAGGTAATTCCTTTGGTTGTATTTAAGCTTTCTATAGTTTCATGTAATATGATAGAATATGGTTATTGCTTATTTGTCATCTCCAGTTGGCTAAAGAGTTAAGCCCTAATTCTTTTATCTCTAAATTTAACACATTCCAACCATGTAACTTCTACCCTTTCAGGCTTTTGAAACTATAACCCTACTTCTTCACATCCGTATATGTTTGGAGGAAGTTCCAAAACATCTCTTAAGGTGTGTATTACCTAATTTCTTTTGACTCTAAACCTCATAAGAATTCTAAGCCTCATGATATAAGGGTAAGTGAACAATGCAAAGTGTAAATGACATTAGCATATGCAATGACAAGTGTAAACAGAATCAGTGAACGATATTACTGTGAAATTCTTTGTTTATGTGAAGGTGATGTTAGAATATTTGTGATATTTGTGATATTTATGAACATGTGTGAATGAGAAAATTATTGATATTCGTGATATTGTTGTTATCGTATTGCTTGAGACTTAGTTTTAAAGAAAATATGCATCTATTTTATAAATCTTGTGTAATTGAGTATGTGCATGTCTTTGTTATGGGCACTACCCCTCTTCCTTATTGAATCCGTGAAGCTCACCTTAATTGACACCTCCCAATGCAGATTAGTACAAATCAAGAGCAATTTCAAGGTTGAAAAAAGACTTTGAAAAATCTTTAGTGATCTTTAGAGCTTTGTCTTGTAAAGTTAGTTTAATTGTATTATAATGATGTAATGTAAAGAATTTTGTAAGCCTTAAGTCTCATAATTTTGTATACATGATGATTAAATCTTAAGTTTTTGTTTATTGCTGTGTAAAATTATCAGATTATGTGCATGAAATAATACTCATTTTTCAATAGAGGAAACGAATTGTTACAATTGGTATCAGAGCCAACATTCCTCGGAATCATATTACTCTTTCATTTTCAGTTATATTTTCATTAAGGTTCATAATCACCATTTTTATGTTTTTTAAGAGTTCTATCGCGCGATACTGTTTTCATCGACATCAACGATAGCACTAAGGATCTTCCAAAGGGCTCTATCCCAACCTTCACTCAAGGCCTCTCTGTCCTAGTGGTTGATCAACACATAACCATGCTCATGTTCCTGTCTTCACCACTTAGACAGTATAAGTATAGAGGTAAACTCTTATATATATATATATATGTGTGTGTGTGTGTACATATGGATAGATAGATATATATATATATATATATTAAATGGATCTAAAATGTGATTATCGCGCTTTATCTTGGTTTTGATTTAAATTTACGTTCTTATTTTGACGAAAATATCTTCTTATCTAACCGTAGGTTTGATTTTTTATTCTCTCTCCATATGTGCATATGTATTTATTATATATGTCTACGCATGTTTGCGTACATATTGGTATAGATCTTGCAAGGTATCTATCTATACCAAAGTCTTGCATAAAAATGAAGATTTTTTAGATAAATTTGTTCAGATTTTTTTGGATTTACTGCTTAACCAAGTAGCACAAATAAAATAATAGTGTACATATATATAAGAAAAAGAATTGAAGGAAAAGGTGGTATTATAACATATGTACGTGTATATAATATATTTACAGCTAGCTTAAGTATATATATTATGTTTTTCCTTTTTGGTTGGACCGAAATTGCTTTTAGGACATGCATGCAAACATATATAGGTTTGTCCATGTATACATGTTTCATTTTATCTAATATTTTTTTTATTATTTTCTGATTTTTTTGGTTTGATAGTGATACTTGATTATTTTTATAATCTCAAATTTAGATTTTTTTTCATGTAAATTGTTGTCTTTTATTATTTTTTCGTATTTTTTCCAAATAAAGGAAATAAATTGTATTTGTTATATATTATATATGTTTATCTATCATTTTAGATACATATAAAAACGCGTGTACATAGTCATATTCAACTATTCCTATTATTAGAAATAATAAATCACATATAATAATGTTAAATAAATTAAAAGAAAACATAATCCTATAAGAAATGCTATATAAGATGACAACTAGATATAATTTTTCTATTTTAATAATGTAAATCCGTTTTAATCATTAATATTTTAGAGTAAAAGTTCAAGTATATCTAACTAATATAAGGAGTATGTCATTAATATGGTCTTTCAACGTTAATATTATATAATTATTATTTTTATGTTCAAAACGATATTTTAACTCGATAATTAATATGATTCATGATAGGATATAATATAAACACATGACTAATCACACACCTCATTATCCCAATACTTATTACATACGATGGAACATTGGTGCACTGGGCTGTCGTGCCTTGACACGTTTCACATTTCTATATGTCTACATGTGTATTTAATCTTAAATTTGTCCTAAAGCTTAAAATTAGGTACAATCATTAATTATGAATTTTGATATGTTTTTGCAATTATAAACATTATGTCATTAACCAATATAAGCAAGCATACTCACATGCATATATATATATATATATATATATAAGATATTATGTATCTACTTCATTAGATTTCATATTTATATATAAGATATAATTTCATTAAGAAAATTTTTCAACTCTTTTTTTTTATTTTTTCCTATTTTTCACAATAGATTGATTAAACTTAATATCTTTTTTTGTTCTTCATTCTTTCAGTGATCATTACTAAATGAGAAGTTATTGCTATGGACATGATTTTGGTACAATCAGATCGTTTCAAACTTGTTATGCCATCCATGGAATTACATGATATAGATATTACTGTTTTTGTAACACAATCAGACGAACAGGGATTGCTATAATTCGTAAGTTGATTCAAAATTTTTTAAGTCTTTTTAATTTTTAGATGTTCTTAATTTATTTTTAATATCATGCAATGATGACATCAAAGACCACCACTGTTTCTCTTAAAGCCTTGCAAGATGGTGCATGCTTATGTTTTGAGAAAGCCATTTCACCACAGAATGTTAAAGACGTGTGGAAACATGTGATCAAGAAAAAGAGATTAGATGAAATCGAATCTAATGCCAGAGCAACCAATTGTGTTCATCAAGAAAACAAGGATCAAACCTTAAGGAAGGGAGTACTTGAAGATGAGAAAATCAACAAGGGAGCTACTATGTCAACATCCAGAAAGGAGGTGGTCACCACTGACCCTAAGGACTCGAAAGGGAAGAAGAGAGGAATGGATCAAGGAGATAATGGTAATGGAGTTGAGAAAAATCAAGCTACGATGAACCCATTAAAGATGTCTCAAGTTGGCCAAAGTGCTCCAGTGTCAAACAGAAAGGAACCAAAAGTTGGAGCTAGAAATGAAAAATCCAAAGTGAGAAAGACGAAATTTTCCTATGAGAATATTAGTGGTAATGCGACTGGGGAAGATGATGAAGAGGATAAGGGTGAGAACTGTGCTAAGAAACAACGTATGGTTTGGAATCCATACCTGCATTTGAAGTTCAATACTTTAGGTGACAAAGGTGATTTCTCAGTCCTCATAAAAAGTTATAACTTGAATTTTAATATGTATGTACATACATATACATATAGTATATATAATATATCATTTGTCTTCTACATGCAGAAGCTCGTCCAAAGTCACTACTAACTTTCATGGATGTTCCAGAGTTGACTCAAAACCAAATTGCTAGTTGTCTACAGGTTTCGTACTGTAACCCCCTTTTTTACTTTTTTTTTTTAAGATCAAATAAATTTTATTTGCTCTTGACTTATAGTGAATTTGTAATTAAGAGCCTATTTAGGGCAGCTCTAGGCTGTAGTTTTTGTATTTAAAAAGAATTTTTGTAACTAAACCAATAAAATATAGAGTATCTTTGAAAAATAAAGTTAAAATTTGTTTTTGCTAGTTTTAAATTCAAATTTTATAATATAGAAATTTTTATAAAATAACTTCAGTTTTTTTAATATTTATATTTAAAATTTCAAAAGTCAATTTTACAAAACATAAAATTACGTTTTTTTTCAAGTAACAATAATTTTTATTAAACATCAAATAGTATATGACAAAGAATACTTTTAGTCAATAATTATTTAATAATAATTTTAAAATTCACAACATAAATTGCCTAACTGTTTATTGAAAAATACAAAAATAATTACTAACTACCTAGTATTCTTTCATGTTTATATTGTATGTGGCAAGGTTCATATATGCATAATTATTAATCTTTACTAGTTCAGCAGCGAATTTGGTTAAATACTAGTGTAATTAACATATAATTATGCACAGTTCGTGAAGACTTGATTTTGAATTTTAAGTCAAATTGCACACTTATTTTATCTTTAGATTCATATAAATAAATTTTGAAGTGTGATCTTTTGAAATTTACTAGACATGGGGTATGGGTTTTTAGGGTTTTGATATTTTTTTGCAATTACAAATATTATGTCATTAACCAATACAAGCAAGCATACCCACATGCATGTGTGTGTGTATATATATATATAATATTATGCATCTACTTCATTAGATTTCATATTTATATATAAGATATAATTTTATTAAGAAAAATTTTCAACTATTTTTTTATTTTTTTCTATTTTTCATATTAGATTGATCAATTTTAATGTCTTTTTTTGTTCTTCATTCTTTAGTGACCTAATTACTAAATGGGGAGTTATTGTTATGGACATGATTTTGGCACAACCAGATCGTTTCAAACTTGTTATGACATCCATGGAATTACATGATAGAGATATTATTGTTTTTGTAAGCACAATCAGAAGAACAAGGATTGCTATAATTAATAAGTTGATTCAAGATTTCATAAATCTTTTTTAATTTTTAGATGTTTTTAATTTATTTTTATTATCATGCAGTGATGAAATCAGAGACAACCATAGTTTCTCTCAAAGCCCATTTTCACCACAAAATGTTAGGGATGTGTGGAAACACATGATTAAGAATTAGAGATAAGATAAAATCGAATCTGATGCCAGACCAACTAGCTGTGTTCATAAAGAAAACAAGGATCAAAGCTTAAGGAAGAGAGTATTGAAAGGTGTGAAAATCAATGAGGGAGCTAGTGTGTCAACAGCCAAGAAGGAGTTGGCTAGCATTGACCCTAAAGACCCAAAAGGGAAGAAGAAAGCAATGAATCAAGGAGATAATGGTAATGGAGTTGAGACAAATTAAGCTAAGATGAACCCATTAGGGATGTCTTAAGCTGGCCAAAGTACTCCAATGTCATACAGAAAAGAACCAAAAGTTGGAGCTGGAAATGAAAAATCCAAAGTGCGAAAGACGACATTTGCCTCTGAGAATATTAGCAGTAATGTGACTGGGGAAGATGGTGAGGAGGATAAGGGTGAGAACCGTTTTAAGAAACAACATATGGTTTAGAAACCATACTTGCGTTTGAAGTTCAGTACTTTAGGTGACAAAGGTGATTTCTGAGTTCTCATGAAAAGTTATAACTTTAATTTTAATATATGTGTACATACATATACATATAGTACATATAATGATATCATTTGTTTTCTACATGCAGAAGCTCGTCCAAAGTCACTACTAAATTTCATGGATGTTCCAGAGTTGACTCAATGCCAAATTGCTAGTCGTCTATAGGTTTCGTACTATAACCCTTTTTTTTACTATTTTTTTGAAAAATCAAATAAATATTATTTGTTCTTGACTTATAGTGAATTTATATTTAAAATTTCAAAAGTCACTTTCACAAAATATAAAACTTATTTTTTTTTAACTAACAACAATTTTTATTAAACATCAAATAGTATTTGACAAAAAATACTTTTAAGTAATAATTATCTAATAATAAATTTAAAATTCGCAACATAAACTACAGCCTGCCTAAATGTTCATTGAAAAATACGAAAATAATTACTAACTATCTAGTATTCTTTCACGTTTATATTGTATGTGGTAAAGTTCATGTATGTATTAATTATTAATCTTTATTAGTTCAACAACAAATTTAATTAAATACTAATGTAATTAACATATAATTTGGTACAGTTCATGGAGACTTGATTTTGAATTTTAAATCAAATTGCACACTTTTATTTTATCTTTAGATTCATTATAAATACATTTTGAAGTGTGATCTATTGAAATTTACTAGACATGGAGGATGGGTTTTTAGGGTTTTCAATTGATTAGATTTGGTTAGTTTGTAATATACAATATACAAACCACATATACTATGAACTTTTCTAATAATATATAATAGCATACATGTGTCTATTGATTATAGATTCTATATAATACAATTAGGCATGCATTAAATGGTGTCTAAGTTCAATACATTACTTAAAATAGTAAAATAGCGTTATAGTTAATTAATGCTTTACAAAATTAAATGACAAAATTTTTAATCATTAAATTATATTTTCTTTTGAAAATAGTATATTATGATTTTAATGTTATTGTCTAATTATTGGAATTTTAATGCTTGTAATTATTATTCTTCTTTAAATATATATATTATTAGTATTTCCATTTTAAAGTATTTATTTATTAGTATTTTTAGTGAAAATTCATAATTATATAAATATATATTAATTACAATAAAATTTCATATTAGTAGACACAAAAATACGTAACTTAATTTGAATAAACTATTTTTTATAGACATATATGCCAATTACGTAGCTAATAATGGATTAGTTTTTAAGTATTTATTTATAGATACATAAATTTTGAATTGAAAATTTTCAAATACATTTGTATATACTGGCAAAAGTGGAAAAATCTTATAAGGGGGGGAGGGGGGAGAATGCATATAGAGTGACTTACAGAAATAAATTATAAACAAATTATTGTGCAAATCTCATAAAGAGCTTGATATGTTGGTTGAAAATTAGTTTACAGATAATAAACCTTAGTGTTAAGGTATCACTAATGAGTAACGAGTAGTTTTTGTAGAGGAAAAAAGCTGAAGTTCAAAGCCATTCTGAACCAAAATGTACCTTGACATCCTTACTACTAGGCACCAAAATCAAGCTTTCTGGACCATCAATGCCAATGAGGAAAGACAGTTCATTGCTGCAATCTAGATCTCTATGAAATCGAGCAAAGAATAACAGTTCATTTCTGCTGTTCAAATCATAATATCAGCGATTGCAGAATAAAAATTTGAAGCTGCAAACCAGATCTACGCAACCATGGTTGCAAAACAACAATTCAGTGTCACCATCACTAGCTATGCAGAGAAACACTCCATTGCTGCTACTTGGATCACCATCTTCACTAAACCTACAGAATAATATTTCAATGTTGTAATCCGGATCATTAGAAAACATGCAGGATAATATCTCGTTGTTGCAACCTAGATCTATATTTAGATGGCTGCAAACTAAGGATCCTATACTGCAATCCAGAGCAAATGATAATTTCATGTTACATAATAACAATTCATTGTTGCAGATGGGTTCCTCACTAAACAATGTTCAAAATAATGCTTCAAGGGTGCAAGTTGGATCATCATATTGGGTACTGTATAACAATTTGCTTATGCAGCTTGGATCGTCATTCAATTGGGTGCAGAATAATGTACTAATGTTTCAACCTAGACCCTCATTTAATTTCCAGAATAACAATGCAATGCTGCAATGCGAGCCATCACTAGATGTGCAGGACGATGATGTGTTGCTGATATATGGACCACAACCAGAATGGCTGCAGGAAACATTTTTGGTGCTGCAACAGGGATCATCATCATAATAATAATCATCATCATCATCACATGGTTTGCTGAATAACATTTCAACCCTGCAGCCTGGAATCCCATCACATCTATAACCAAGATCCTCACAAGAGAGAAAGAGTATGAATTCACTACCAAGTCAACTGGGAGTTAGAAATATTAGACTTCTTTATGGAGGTAATACTAGACAAGCTCTTTCTCATCCAACAGTAAAGTAAGTGATTGATTTTACTAATTTCAAAACATAAACTAAACATGAGAAGATGTTTATTGGAATACCTCCCGAGATATGGCCCAGGATTAATTTAAAAAATAATAATAATAATATAAAAATATAAATTTTAAATTTATAAATATTTATTTAATGTAAAATTAGGAAAAAAAAATAAGTGGATGATGAAATTAAAAATAATTTTGAAAAAAATAAGTGAAAATTTAGGTTCATGGGGTATTTTTGAAAGAAAAATCAGAAACTATGGGTCAAAATACAATTAAAAAAAATTACGTCACGTAGGACTGCCTAGTCAGCAGCCCCGACGAACAAGAGTGTGCCTCGTGGCAAGGCACCCTGACTCGGTTCCATGCGAGAGGTCACGCTGGCAATCCGCGTGCCCACGATCAGACAACCCGGATGTGTTCCCTAGCGCGTGGACTATCCGGATATGTTCCCTCCTCAGCACGATCTGAAGGTCGCGGTTAAACGCGATGAACGACAGATTCATTCCTTTTTAAACTTGATCGTACGGTCCAAATCAAGTCATGATGAACGGTACAAATTCATTTTTTCTTTAAATACAATCGAACGGTCGATATCAAATGTGATGAATGGTCCAGATTTAAGGGAGACGGGTATAAATATCACACTCTACACTAAACACAAACCCTAGCTGTCAGCCCCCCGCAGAGAAGAAGAACCAGTCGCCGAAGAACGGAGCTGACTACCGCCCGCCGCCACGCTGGAGCCACCTCCGACCGCCAACAAAAGGTAAAAATTCTCTTATTTGCTCAGAATTTGATTTTGAAAATCCTCATGGCCAAATCGGAGCATAAAGAACGCTGGATGAGCCGAAAACTATGGGTAAAGCCAGGGGGTGCCGCCACAGGAAAAACCAAAAATCGCCTCTGATGAGCCCCTTCCCGTTTCTCGTTTCCCATTTTATGCGATTTTTTCATCATTGTTTTGCCATTCTGTTTTCTACAGGTTGATCGAAGAAAAACACCCAGCCGCGAAGGTGAGCCGCAGAGCCGCCGCACAGAAAAATTCCACCACCAGTAAATTTTTATTTTTTGATTTTTTAGGGCTAACCGAGGCTCCTTAACATGTTTTCTCACAGGGATGGGTATAAAACCGACCGAAATTGGCCAAAATTGACCGAAAACAGCCAGTCTGAGGCAAACAGCCGTTGCGGGTAGTGGTACCGCCGTACTGGAATTTCAAAATTATTCGAAAATGATTTTTAACACCAATTATAGGATTTTTAGGGTATTTTTACGTATGTGAAGTATGTTTTTACCTTCGCGAAAAAATTCAGGAAACCCGGGGACCGCCAGTAGGCACAGTAGAAAGTTCAGTGTTTCGGACATTGAATCGGGTCAGAATCCCTCACTTTATTCCCTGTTATGGAATTGAATTCTAATTATAAATAATACAATAATATGTAAAATTTAGAAAACTTCGATAATTAATTACAAGTTACTAATGGAGCCGGAACTGGTTATTTATTACTGTTTGTCTTATTTTAACTGATTGTTTGATTTTATAGTTTTAAATACATGATAATACACTATAATTGGTAAGATGATTCAGTTGTGTTTCCTTGATCCATGTATTGCTTGTCTTGCATGATTTACAGTTAAATCGTGAAACTAAAAATTAAATGTAAACGAAAAATTGATTAGTTAAGTGAATGAATGAATGATAGCCTTACTGGATATACCGGGAGATGGTGGACGGACCGGGTACATAGAAAATCCTACCGTGAACGTTGCCTCATACTAGAAGGGGTATCGAGGATTAGTATTTTTGGCGCTCATACCGA
Organism: Carica papaya; assembly: GCF_054855325.1. NCBI lineage: Eukaryota > Viridiplantae > Streptophyta > Magnoliopsida > Brassicales > Caricaceae > Carica > Carica papaya. The sequence goes on from NW_028277156.1 coordinate 187,351, forward strand.
ACGGCGTATGGGGACAGCCCGTTTCACACTCATACCGGATGTGGTATTGAGGGATGGTATTTTTTGCCCTCATACTGGATGGAGTATTTGGGGATGGCCCCTTTCACCCTTATATCGGATGGGGTATTGAGGGATGGTATTTTTGGCGCTCATACCGGACGGAGTATGGGGACGGTCAATTAGTTGACAAGTTTTGATATGGGTTCACGCGCAGTGGGACATCTTTATGGACTCTCATGGATACTAGTAGGCAAATAAAAAAAAAGTTGTTATTCTTGCTTACTTGAATATGAGATTATGATGTTGTTGAGCTATTGTCTCTATAGGTGAGTTTTGAAAATATCACAAATGGTAAGTATACAATAAATGAATTTACTTATGATAAATGAATTTACTTAAATTAAGAGCTTAATTAGTTATTTTTATGATTTTTACTAACATTTATTTCTGTATCGGTGAGTAGTGTGATATTCTTACTGGGCTAGTGTAACTCACCATTTTATTAACCATATTTTAGATCAAGAGGACCAAGATCCATATCCCGATCAACAAGAAGGTTGTAAATAGGTCACCACTCGGACTCTCTTTAAAGGCTAGTGAAGGTTGTCATAAGATACTTAATTGTTTACTTTTTATTTATTTCTTGATTTTTCGCTTGTTCTTTTAAAAATGTCATTCTCGTAGCCTTATTGGATATTCTAAATTATTGTGTAAGGAATATAAACCCTAACTCTATTATTTTGCTTCCGCATTCAATTTATAATTTATTTTCTTATAAGTTATGGGTCGTTTCATTTATATTTTAACTTTTTTTTCTATCATTTAGTTAGATATATTTCCTTTTGGATCTCAAATGTCATCTATTACAAAAGATAAGGAGTTGATGTTGACCCTAGTAAGCTTTAGCCAAGACATTCTCCCTGGGCAGAAAAACTTGAGGGCAATATCCATCAATGCTTGCTTTGCAGTTTAACTCATCCTCTCTTTTTAGATAGTACATCCTCTCTTGTTCCTCCGTATACTAATCTTCCTTTCTCTACTAGGGAAAGCCAAAACTAAGATATAACTGATCACTAGAGTTTGTAAAACTTGCTTGACAAAGAAGAGGCAGATACTACTAATAATAGCAATGACCCAAAAAGGAGATTGATCAATTCTATGAATGGCTTGTAAAGGTTTTGGTTGGGGATGAGGAATGATGCTTGTAACAACCTGACTCTCAGTTAGATTTTAATCGCACACCTACCATGTATTGACAAAATAATTTATGAAAATATACTTGCATAAATTTTTAAAGTTTTAAAAGTATATTCCTTTCATACTTAACTTAAATATCCAATATCATAAGACATGTCTAAACCCTAAAATAAATATTCACTATAAAAGAGATAATTAACCTTAAATACTGTTTGAAATAAAATAAAATAGAACAATCTCCAAGCAAATCTCTCACTGTTCTTAAGTGGAGTCCTAAACGTCCTAATATGAAAAATATATATATATATATATAATGAATTGGGTGAGCTACACTATCTTGGTGAGGATACCAAAACCAAATAACGTGTTAACTTACCTGAGTGTTATAGAAAAATAGTAAAAACACTAATTGAATATTGATTTTAATAAATTCATTTTATATTTAAAAAACCTCTCATATCTTTCTCATTCATAGTAACATCAAATCATATCATATTCATGTTTAAATAACTTATATTCTCATACGTAGATACTCTAATTTCTTATTGAATTCATAATCAAATATAGTACATATATTATATCAATCACTTTTTTCTTTTTTCTTTTAAGATTTATGGTTTTATTTACCTTTAGATTTCAACGAGCAACATCGTTTTGACTGATATCATTGAGGGCCCATAAAGATCTCCTCTACATGTGAATACTCAATAACGATCAGTTGTCCTTATACTCCAATCCATATGAGCATCATAATAGTCAACAATCCTCATATCCAACTTGTATGAGTGTCACAGTAATATGTTGTCCCCATACCTTAGTCCATATGGGCACTACAAACATCAACCATCCTTATACCCCAACCCATATGAGTGCTGGTAATTGCTTCTCAACAATGTTTGGTTAAGGTCGTATTCATAGTAGGATTTACTGTATAAATAATACATAAACACTTTCTCGCGATGATACCTGTTAAACAAATTTTTCTCGTCTTTTAAAGGAATCAAACAGTTTTATTTTTAATTCTTTAATTCTTTACTGTAATTAATTATTTCTTCAATCACTTTATTTCTTCTTTTTTTTTGTACATTATGATAATGCCTTAAAATGACATCATTATAACCCACTTTTGGGTGTTAAACTTGATGGTATGTTATCTAATCTGAGCTATTTTCTATATTTTATTGTAGGAAAGGATATAAAGAACAGACGAAAAAAATAGCACGAAAATAGGAAGAGTTCGTGAAAAGAGTCATCAGCAGAGAAACAAGCCTTGGGCAAGGCTTGGGTTCAGTAGATAGACAACTTTCCCTTGGGTAAGGCTAAGAGTTGTGCATAGTAGCATATTTAAATTAAACGTGCACTTTTTAAATTTGGAAAAAGATATCATTCTAACCAAGATCTAGGGTCGAAAATCAAGAAAGAAATATTTTGGACAGCTTGGGATAAGCCAAAAATCAAGGAGAAGGATCCTAATCAACAAAAGAAAAAAATCCTAGCCCCTCTTTTATAAAGAGGGCGAGTACCAAACAGGTTGATATATCTCTTCTCCTTGATGCCGCACACAACAGGTTCTGCAATATTTCCTTCTTTATCTTTCTTTTTCTCTTTACTCTCAAAGAACTCATTTGTGTTAAAAAGTCAACCGTGAGTAGCTGATTTTTTTTTTCCTAGTTGATAGATCTAGCAGACTTCATCAATGTATTTGTGAGGTTTAATTGAGTTAATTTGAGTTTTACTTCAGAACCAGTATTTATTTACTTCCTGTACCTTTATATATTTGTTGTTTTGAATCCATTTGAACAGCGCCCGTCATATGAAAAGAGAAACCACAAACAACTAGCTGAACTCCTCAAATCCACAATTGTTTGAGTAGTTATGACACCTAGTAGCGATCAGTGTCGGACTGAGGAGGTAAGTCATGTAGTTGACTGGTTCACATGGATAAATCCAGCAACTTAAATATGATCCTTCTATCTCTTCAAGCCGTTGACAAGTTAAATCATGTGAATGTTTTCAGGATTTCTTGGCAGTGAAAAACCAACTAACGAATGTTTTTTAGTTGGTTTAAAAATAAAAAAAGATTAGTTGTCAGAATGTTTTCTACAACTATAACTGATTTGTCATATTTTAGGTAAAACAAATCTTTGCATCTATGATCAACTAAGTTACTGGAGTTAGTTGTCTCATCAACTAGGAATCCTCTTCATAATTGCTTTAGAGTTTAACTTGCAGCCAAGAGTTTGTTCAACATCATTCTACTTATTGTCTATTTTATATTTCGCGTGTAGAGAGATAAGAGGGATAAAAGGATATGGTTATCCTCTTTCAAAATTATTTGAACTTGTGCATATTATTAGTTAGCTCTATTACTTATCTCTTTCTACCTGTATATATATATATGTATAATTATTCAAAATAAATCAGTAAGATATTATTCAATGCTCATCCTATTACATGGTATCAAAGCTGACCCCAGCAATGGCAACTTTATCTTCCTCCTTAAACTCAATCACCCCATCACACCATAACTTTTTCGTTAAGCTCAAATGTAGTAACTACCTTGCTTGGAAAACCTCGATCCTACCCCTGCTCAATTATCAAAATCTAACGGGTTTTATTGATGGTTCTAATCCAGCTCCAACGATAATATACCAAACCCAACAAAAGAAAATGAAACCATTCTTAACCCAGAATACCAAACCTAGTTCGAAAAGGATTAAATGTTCCTCTGTTGGCTTTTATCCTCATTATCTGAAGAAGTTTTTCCTTATGCCATTAGCATGACCTTGTCACTTGAAGTCTGGGCTACCCTAGCCAATACGTTTGGCTCTATATCCCAAAACAGGCAACTGTAGCTTAACATTGAATTGCAAGAGCTCAAGAAAAATGATTTGTCAGTTTCACAATACCTTGAAAATGCCAAATCTTTAGCTAATGAATTGGCCTCCATTGGTCATACCATGAACCCCGCTGAATTTAATGCGATTATCTATTGCAACATTGGCGGAGAATATCACAACATTATCACTGCTCTCAATCTTCGACCTAAACCTATAACCTTTAATGAGTTACATAGCCATCTGATTGTTTATGAGATTATTCTCAAAAGCAACAATGAAGTGTCATTTGCTAATTTCACTCTCCAAAATGCAGCTCAACAAAATAACTTCAGCCATAATCAATTAAACTCAACGAATAGGCATACAAGCTACACCAATAACTGATAGCCCAAGAAGAACAGAGGCCCATGTCAAATATGCAATCTGCGAAATCATATCGCAGATCGCTGTTGTCGTCATTATGAACCATCTGCACGAATGGCATCCAATGCACAAGCTAACATGGCTCAAGTGAATCCTGGAGCACATGCCAGTCAAGCCCATTATTCATGCAATCAGCAACATTGACATCAACAATTGCCTTGGGTGGTCGATTCAGGTACCAATTATCATGTTACATCGAATCTTCAAGCATTGAATCATGCGGATATATATGATGGCCATGATCAAGTCCACGTAGGTAATGGATAAGGTTTGACCATAACTTATGTTGATAATCAAACATTTTCCCATCCTTCAAAATCCTTTCAATTAAATAATATTTTGTGTGTTCTATCTATGACTAATAATCTCCTTTCTCTACATTAGTTTTGTCTTGACAATCACTGTTTTATTGAACTTTGGCCTTTTTTTTATGTCAATGACCAAAACACCAAGGAGCTCCTCCTTAAGGGATACAATAAAGGGGGTCTATACATCTTGCCACATCAACCAATGAAGAGAGCTTGCATGGCACACCTGTGTTTTGATGACTGGCATTATAAATTAAGACATCATCATTTTGCAATTGTTCTTTATCTAATAAATGTTATGCTCATATCATGGGCAAACTCACAAAGTTTCACTTACCACCCATGGTACATACCAATACAACACCTCTAGAATTGATTTTTTCAATGTGTGGGGTCCATCCCCAACAACATTTAATTTAGGTTTTAAGTATTTTCTTATCTTTATAGATGATTTCACTATATTCAAATAGATCTACTTCTTAAAGAATAAAAGTGATGTTTTCAATTGTTTTATCTCCTTCAAATCACTTGTGGAAAATCAATTTAACACATAAATAAAATCTTTTCAATCAGACTGGGGAGGCAAGTTTCAGAAACTACACTCATTTTTCAACAAAAATGGCGTTTTACAATGAATTGCATGTCCACACACTCATGAACAAAATAGAGTTGTTGAATAAAAAATAAGACATATTGTGGACACCGGTCTAACACTCCTTGCTCACAATCATGTTCCATTTCGAAATTAGCCATATGCCTTTCAAGCTGGCATTTTTACAATCAATTTACTCCTAACTCTGGTTTTAAATAATATTAGTTCATACTTTAAACTGCTTTCCAAAAATTTTAATTTCTATGATTTGCATATTTTTAGGTGTATGTTGTACCCACTTTTGTGTTAATATAACAAGGTAAAATTTGCCTGCAGAAGCAAACCATGTGTTTACTTAGGTATCTTACCTAATCATTATGGTCATATGTGTCTAGATAAGGATACAGGTAGACTTTATATTGCTAGGCATGTCTCATTTGAGGAAAACAAATTCCTATTTCAGTCATCTACTCACTCGTTGCCAACTCAACTCTCTTCAATGGTCGCGACTTGGTCAGCTGCATGGATTCCTAATTATTTGCCTCCTTCACATCCTTCCCATGCAGACATTGTGTCTCATTCAAACACGTCAGGCTTGAAAAATTTATCTATGGTAGAATCAATTCAATCCCCATAAAATCCTAGGCACTTAGCTCCTAGTGACAACCGACGTCCTCTTCTTGATCCAAACCTAAAGATCACATGCCCATCACCTAATCAACCACTGACCATTCAAACTCTTATCCAACCATTAAATGATAATAATTATGTATCCCCAAATGATTTAAATTTAATTATTGATCCTACCCAATATCTTTCCTTGACCAAAACTTAACCACCTTCCACCGATCAAAGCCGAACCCATCCCATGATATTAAGTCCCTCTACCTTAGCCAAAGGGCATGCAAATCATGCATGTTGTTCCCCAAAAGCCCAACCATCTCCCAATTTCCTTCAAATTGAACCTGCCACCTTTAAATAAGCTTTTTCATATCCAAAGTGGTAAAAGGCCATGGAATCCGAATTCAATGTTATAAAAAAAATGAATATATGAGAATTGGTGCCTAGGCCATCTAATGCTAATGTTGTTGGAAATAAATGGGTTTTCAGGATTAAACGGAAGCCAGATGGATCGATGGACAGGTATAAGGCCTGTTTGGTTACTAAATGCTTTCACTAAAAGTCATGCCTTGATTACAAGGAAATTTTTAGCCCAATCATTAAAGCCACTACTATCATATTAATTCTTGTTCATGCAGTAACTCAAAGATGGCCCATTAAATAGTTGGATGTCTCAAATGCATTCCTCCATGGGTTCTTAGATGTTGATATATACATGGACCAACCTAAGGGGTTAATTGATTCTTCAAAGCCCAATTTTATGTGCAAACTAAAAAGATCCCTCAATGGGCTTAAATAGGCCCCTCGGGCATGGTTTGATAGACTCAAAAATTTCCAACATTCAGTTGGTTTCAAGAAATCTAAAGACGACACCTATTTTTTTTTTATTACTGTAGGCTCTTATAAAATTTTTATTTTGGTGTACGTAGATGATATACTCATCACAGGAGACTCAATTACCATACTCAATACACTAATTCAAAAGCTTCAACATGAGTTTCCCATGAAGGGTCTTGGTGATTTATCCTTCTTTCTTGGAATTGAAGCTCAACGTACAAAGCATGGACTATTCCTTAACCAACGCAAATACATATGGGATCTCCTAGAGCAAGTTGGAATGGCATATGCCAAAATGTGCAGTACTTCTATGTCTGCAACACCACCCCTCACAAACTCAGATGGTCAACCACTCAAAGATGGCTCCATGTATTAAAGGATTATTCGGGCCTTATAATATGTTACTCTAATAAGACCAGACATCTCATTCACTGTAAACAAGTTATGCTAGTATATGCACACACCATCTGACAATCACTAGGCAATAAAATGGGTCCTACAGTATCTAGTAGGTATATCTTCTTTAATTTTTTTTTTATACAAAATCATCTTACCAATTACAATGCTTCACAGATAGTGACGGGGGGGCTATCATAATGATAGGTGTTCCACCAATGGCTTTGCAATCTACTTGGGCAGCAACTTAATATCCTAGGTATTAAAGAAATAACTAACAGTAGCCCCCTCCACAACGAAAAGCGAGTACAAATTGCTTACTAATGGCACGACTGAATTGCTATGGTTGTAAAATATGATGTATGAACTTCACATCCCACAATCCTCCTCTCTAATCCTTTGGTGTGACAATGTGGGAGCAATTTATCTCACATCCAATCCAGTATTTCATGCGAGAACCAAGCATATCGAACTAGATTTCTATTTTGTTCAAGAGCAAGTGGCTACAGGCAATCTTCAGGTTCGGTTTATCTCAACAAGTGATCAACTTAATGATATTTTCACCAAGCCTTTGCCTACTAGTCAATTTCAGTTCCTTCGATCGAAGCTTGGGTTAGTCTCTTTACCAGCAACGGATTATAAGGGGTGTAGAGAGATAAGAGAGATAAGAGGATATGGTTATCCTCTTTCAAAATTATTTAAACTTGTATATAGTATTAATTAGCTCTATCATTTATCTTCTACTTATCTCTTTCTACCTGTATATATATGTGTATAATTATTCAAAATAAATCATCAAGATATTATTCAATTCTCATCCTATTACATCATGTATCGAGTTTTATAAAATCCCCCTCCTTGTTTACTTTTCATTTGTCGATCAAGAAAGAAAATTAGTTTCTGACTCTATGTGGATTTGACCCTATTTATCACTCCTACAGTTTAGTTTTATTGGTTAATTAGGAATTTTTTTTTGTGGATTCTACACCCATCACACAACCTTTGCAACTCCCCTGGTTCTATATTCTCTTATCTCTTTTTTAAAAAAATTTAGATGCCTAAAATCTTTATTATATGTCCCTAAGTTTTATTCAAAAATTTCTCTCTTTAGCTTAATTATTTCCCTACTTATGTTTTCCTAGATTTATTCTTCAGCTGCCCTCGTACCTCACATTTTCATACCAATCCTCCTATATTCAACATACACATCCATCATCACACACGCACCGTAACCTGTCATTTGCTAACACACACACGTAATGAGTTTAATATTCTCATACTCAACCCGCCACACACAATAACCTTTCAATTTTCTTTTTACACACACCCAACATGCATATAATTTGTACATCATCAGTACACACTTTATAGATATTCATCATGAATAGTTTATACAAATTTACAGTTAAACTCATTATAACATGTATATACCAAAAATACATAAACAAAAAGAAAAGTTCTTCAAACAGCTCCATCAGTGACCTGAAATGAAATAATATATTATTTTTTTCAAACAATATACAGATTAGTATTTTAGGGTTAAGGCCTCGGCTAGGCAATCACGAGGAGAGGTTTCAATGTCCTTACCTCAAAGTGGAAGTCAAGAACATTGCCTCTCATGGCCACTAGTCGCAATTAAGGTATAGATCTTAGGCTCTCTTTTTTTTTAACTAAAACTGACAATCTGTCACGGATCATACCCCATCTTATAGGATAATGACCGAAGCATATTTTCTTAAATTACATAGACTCGAATTAAGTAAAATAACTTAACTTTATTAATCATAACTTTATTACATCCCTTAAATATAAAACATAAACATATGTATGAGATTCTAAATTTTTTTTCGTTACATGACAAAGAAAGTATGAAATAGTAACCTTAACCTCAGAGTCTATCTTTAAAAACTTTCTCCGTATCACCGCTCACTCTGCAGCGGTATCTTCGGTATTTAGAGGTTGATAAGAGAGGATGCGCAACACCCAATTATTTTTTTTATTCTTATTTTTATGTTATTTTATTTTATTTCTATATAAATATAAATATGTGTTAATTGAATTGAATTTAATTTAATTTATTTTAATTTGATTGAATGAAAATAATAGTAATAATAATAATAAAAAGGATAAAAAACTAATTTAGGATTTAATTGAAAATAATTTTGGAGAAAAGGGGGTGAAAATTTGGGTTCTGGGGGTATTTTTGAAAGAAAAATAGAAAAACGGGGGTTAAAACATAATTTAGAAAAGTTATGCCACGTCAGCTGCCCAGTCAGCAGCCCCAACCAATCAGGACGCGCCAGGTGGCAGAGACACTGACGCGGGAGGCCACGCGAGGGGAGCTACATGGGCGATCCGCGTGCGCGGGATCGAATGGTTGAGATTCGTTCCCGCGCGCAACGGACAACATAGATCAAAATGCACACGGACGACCCAGATTGCATCGTGCATGGACAGCCCAGATTCACTTCCTATTTAATTGTGATCAGACGGTCCAAATTAAAAGCGATGGACAGCCCATATCAAAAGCGGATGGGTATAAATAACCTCATCCGCACCCAAACCCTAACCCTAGCCACTAGAGCCCCTCGCCGGAGAAGACAGCCCAGCCGCCGGGGAGCCGACTGCTGCCACCCCTCGCTGCACCGAAGCAATTTTCAGCCGCCAAACGAGGGTAAAAATTCTACCCTTTGCTTAGAATTTGATTCCAAACCCACCCATGGCCAAATCAAAGTGAAAGAACCGGTTAATTGGCAGGAAAACACCGCCGAAGCTTAGCGGCGCCGCCGTAGGGTGTTTCAGTTTTTGCCTCCGATGAGGCCCTTTTCGATTTCCGTTCGATGTGATTTTTCTACTGTTGTGATCACCGTTTCCTCCTCTACAGGTTGACCACCCGTAGACACAGTAAAAATCTAGTTTTCGGCGTTGAGTAAGAACCCCTCCCTCACCTTATTTCCTATCATAGAATTGAAGTTGAAATTAATGATAATACTGTATTTTGTACAAATTAAATAGATATGCATAATTAATTAAGGTTCCTAATGTAGCCCGAACCGGACATTATTCTCTATCGATTCCTGCTTGATTTATTTTATAGTTTAAATGTATTATGGTATCTGGTCTATATATTCTATGATTTTAAATGCATGTACTACTATCTTACTTGACAACTGTGTGATTTTGGAATTTAAAATATGATTGTATTACCGGGTGCATGTTTATTGTTTATGTGATTATGTTCAACTTGGTAACGGAGACTAAGGGAAAACAGATAAAGGTGACAGCCTCACTAGATATTCTATGAGATGGTTGACGGATCGAGTTCGTAGGGAACCCTACCGTGAACGTTGTCTTGTACCGGACGGGGTATGGAGACTTGGTCATTTGGCGCTCATACCGGACGGAGTATGAGGACTGCCCTGGAATTAAGATTGTTAAGAATAATGGTTCACGTATGACAGGGACATCCCTATGGATCCCCATGGA